>NW_010420354.1:100629-124189 GCF_000710305.1 Buceros rhinoceros silvestris
GTATGCAGCTACATCTTCAACATTTCAGCAGGCATCACTTTTTAATTGTGTTTTCCTTCCAAGAAATGTCACTTCCAGAATAATTTTGTTGAAAGTATTATTAAATGCACAAAGAAGATGTCTCAAAGCATGCATATGGGACTATGTAGAATAAACTCTGAAACTCACCTTTATGTTATGAAAACTCATTGTTTGTTGCAAGTAGACAAACTAGACTTCACCCTCTCTGAGGACAAAAAATGGCAGCTGTACCATGCACAAGGCATTGCCATCTGTATGCATCTGAGTAAGCCAATTTAATTCTTAGAATAATAGGACTTTCCAAGCTCCCAAAACTACAGGCAAAAAGAATATATTCTTTTTTTCTCACATTCTAAACCTGATTTTCCTCCTTCCTGAAATGATTACCTTAATGATAAGTATTGATATTGTTATGCTTCTTTTGCGAGCACACGTTTTGAAACAATATTTGTATAAAAAATTCTGTAAAGGAAATAATGAAAAACAAGTAAGGTCATCTGTCACTTTCTGAGCCCTAGGAAAACATATCGTTCTCAGAAAACCAGCTTCTGTATTAAAAATGTGCACAAGAAAATGAATGACAGAGGGAGAAAGAGAAATCATGAGAAGAGATGCTTTGTGTTCCATTTTGATAGAAAAAAACTGTATCGACCAAATGAGGTTTTTGCTGTAACATAATTCAGATGAGTCATAATGTTGATTCTTATACCAAATGCATCAGAGTCTCTTTGAGATAGCAAGTTCAGACCTATAGTTGAGAGAATTATTTATCAGTCTGAGTTGAATAAGACATCATTCATTTAACAGAAATTAGAAGTAGCTGCCTTGGCAGAGTTTGCCTGTGGAATTACAAGAGGATGGGCAAGAATTCTTATAAAGCTGAAGAATTCTGTTTACTGACTTGAGCAGACTTTGAAGGGAGTCTCTTTGCATTCTGCTTGCGGTGCTCTGTGCACAGAGTTATCCTTATCTTTAAATGAACAAATGCTGAAAATCTTCTATCCTACCAAGTCTGTCTCAGCCGCGCAGGATAAATGTGCTCAGCTGAATGCACAGTTAACTCTCTTCACTAGGGCTTTACATGTAGACCATTATTTTCATCTCTATTTTTAATGATTTGTTTCAGTTTATAATTCCAGTTACCTTACAAGCGACTTAAGAAGTTTTTTGTACTCTCACTTGGGTTTCTTTTAATCCAAATTAAACAATACATACTCATTAAAACGCTAAATATGCTTTATTTTGCCCAGTGTAAAATCCCCCTTTTTAAATAGCTGCAGTCATAAGGTATCTTTTAAAAATGTGAGACTGAATTTGCATTTTCACTCTTGCTACTTTTATTTCCCAAGAAATTGGGAAATATTCAGAAAAGACCTGTATATTCTGTGCAGACAAGTATAGAGTTTCATCTGATAGTGTTCATGGCAGTAAAAATTATACTAAACATTTCAACTCGGCCTCTAATATAATCCATTGTTTCCCCTCATTTATAATTTTTTTAAAAAGTCTCTGTGGACATGACAATCTCAATGCCTCCATTAAAACCTTTCCTAAGAAAACACCATTTATTCCATTTTAAACTATGCATTTTCAGTTTTAACATAACTTAAGCTACTATTGAATAAACAATAAAGCAATAGCAGCTGATTAAAACACTTCTAAATTGGACATATTGCCAATTGTGAGAAAAGTAACTCTTTAAGTCCAAATTACAGAAAAATACGATGAACTTACAAAAATCAGATCTTTTATGAAAAATGCTAGACAAGGATCAGCATATCAGCCTTATCTATAATATCAGTCCTAGAACTTATAACCCATTATAACACCTTCCTTTTTCTATCAACTAGTTTTGAGCTCAGGTCAGAAGCCTAGAAAAGACTTTCATGAGGATGCTTCACATTCATTAGGGATTGGAACCCATTTTTTGTTGTTGTTGTTCCTGTTAATCACTACCTTTATTAAACTTTGCTGCATTTCAAGCTATTGACAGAAATTCACAGAGGAAAGAGTCAGAAAAGAAAGAAAGAAAGAAAGAGGTGACGAGGAGGAATAAATAGAGTAGGAAAGTGGGAGAGTGAGAATAAAAAGGACTGTGGTAATTGCTCAGAACACAGAAAGAGCCCTCCTTCTATAATGAAAAGAGAAAACAGAAGACGCTGGGTTAAGAGGAATGGATCTGAGAGTTTCATACTAATACATACCAAGAGTAGTTGCTTTGTCAAAGCCCTTCACACACTTCAGGGCAATGTCTCCTCCCTTCAAGGGTGCCGAAACACTGCTTAAAACTCCGATTTTGGTTTTTAAAAATAATCTAGTGGGGAGAGCAGTGCAAGAGGTCTAAGAGTAGAAGGAAATACCCTTTACTGTGCAGTCTCAGCCAAGCTTCTGTAATATTCCACTACAGTCTTTCAACAGGGCTTGAGCCCAGCCTGCAAACAGCTACCACGTATTCAAGTGAGGCAGCTATTTCATCAGCAAAGTCAGTAAAGATGCAGCAAGCCAAAACCTAAAATGTCGGACTAAAAATCCTGTTCTCAGTCACTCAGCATTCACTTCTCCGGGTGTGACAAGGTCATAATTTCCCTAAGGTAGCTCCTGGGAAGCCAAGTCAACGTGAAGATCACATTTTAGGCATTAAATATAAGTGGGGGAAAAAATACTTCAGTGAAGGCAAAACACAGGCCTTGGCTTTATTTTAACATCACACACCATTTATTTGTATTCACCACCCACGTCTCCACTTGTTAAAGAGATCTGATCTTAACAGCTTATCCCACTTTTACATCCTCCCTCACAGTTACAGGTTTTGGCCAAATTATGGATAACAACATATAATGTTTTATATGCAGTAGCTTCCTCACCTGGCTAATTTTGGCTAGAATTACAGGAACTAATGGAACACATGATTCTGAAATAATAAAATTACTTTTATTTCCTTAAGCCAATTGAATTCTTCTCTTCTTGCAAGAGGTCATCATGTGTGATTCAACCTGAATATGACATTTATTTTTCTATTTAATTTTTGCTCTGTCCAGCACACACACACAAAAAAAAACAAAAAAACCAACCTGCCCCTCCCCCCACCCCAAACCCTTCCTTGGATCTAAGCATCTTTTAGAACAGCCTAACAAAGAAGACAACAAGGATCTTTGTTCCTCATGGTCAAATTTCAGTGCAAAATTGCATGTATTACTAAATTTTTCCAGTGACTGAATGCTGATATTCAGATTGTCCAGCATAATATGTGGAGACTTCAAACAAGTGAATGAACTTTCCTATCATCAAAAGCAACTTCATTTTTACAGACTAATCAAAGGAACACTGTCAAGGTTGTTAAGTATTAAAATTTACATAAATTGGCGGTTGTTCCATTTGAAAGTTCTTTCCTTAAAGAGACACTGTCAACATGAAAAAAACAGTCACATTGAAACTTGATTTGAATGAAGTGTTCTTTTAATTAGTGAGTTTAAATTGCTCAGGGATAATGTTTTCTTTTCCTTTAATTTTTGGGAGGAGCTGGGGAGGAATTGGGAGGCTTGTTTTCCTGGCTTGTATGATACACCATCCCGTAAAGTTTTCAAACGACTAACTGGCAAGAGCGTAATCCTTTCTAAAGCAACTTCAGACATGTTTTCAAAGGTATTTCTTCACTTAAAGATGCAGATTTCAGTGGCAGTGGAATGGATGCTTTTTGAAATGGCAGGAGGTGCTTATCTAAATTTTAGATTTCTAAATACTCCTGCAAATTGGGTCATTGAGTGTTTAAGAATCTGTGCCACTGATAGACAGTGAGATTCGTATTCCTGAGTCCTTTTAGCACCTTTAATGTTCTATTCTCCTGAAAAATTCTTTTCCCTGTTGCACAGTTGCAGCAGTGTCTCAGTCTTGACTCCTGGAGCTGCTTCGCTGAGCAGTTATGTGCCTTCACATCCTGAATGAAGACGGTGGGTTAAAGCATCCCTCTAAACATCCCATCTACACTGGACTTAGGTATTCAAGTTAACACAAGGCACACACTAGCCACTGTTATAACCAACACTGTCATACACAAGCCACAGTAGAATATTACTCATCTTCCCAAATCTGTTTCCCATGAAAAGCTTAGCAAATTGGATACAATTTTAAAAATAAGTTCATGGTATTCTGGGAAAAATGCCATCTTCAAATAATTACTTGCATTTCTGTTACACCCTATTGTGAAGGTTCACACAGAGGAACTTTGGTCTAGGTTGAGGTTATTTCAAAGGAAGCTGATGCACACGGATGACCATTAAAGCCAGGCTTCTTTTATGTGGTCAACAATATGACTGAATCTGTGAGAATTTTTGACCTCTATTAAAAATCGTAAGATTCAAGTGGGTAATTTAGGAGCTGAATGAATCTACCAGTTATTCTTTTCTGTTAAGAATGGATGACAGTTGCCTATATCTACCCTTTACCAAGAGATACTGTAGTTCTGGGACACATTCTGTGAAAGCCTTAAATTAGTCAAATTCAGGAAAGAGGGAATTACTACAGAGGAAATGAAACTCATACAACTCTAACTATATATTAATTTTTCATGCCAGCTCTCCCAACAACCACTTATTGATTCCCTTTTACTCACCTTTCGTATCTTCTGGTCCTTCAAGAAGGCTTGCACTGTTTTCAGACAATGTAATTCCACTGAATTTAGAGCCTTTGAATAGACCACTGTGGGTCAGCAAAGTCACCAAGCTCACTGAGAGAAGGGTGCCATGCAAACAGTTGTGTTTTGCAACAGAACAAATCTGTTTGACATGAATACTAGACTCAGACCAGCTATGATAAATTTCCTGGAAGTCTCTGGCTTAATTTGTAAAGAATCTGTGATTTAGATGGCTACCAGCTCAGGACCTCCCATGCTATTCCTAGTACTATTGCTGAATTTAACCAGCTGGGTTGTTTGTTATTATCCTATATTTGTCTTGCAAGTCAGCATGACAATTACCAACACTCAGGAAAAGCAGATAGTCATGAATTGAAAACCATAGACTGTATCTTGTCACTCTGCATGCTCCCCAGTTTTCTCTCGTTGCGCCTCTTAACATTACCGCTGTTTCTGACATTGTTTTTAGTGTTTTACTGAGCAAAATCACACACCTGGTGTTCATCTACCCACTGGAGGAGAAATTTGCCCCACTGTCAGGGCAAACCTTTGTCAAAGGACTCTAATCCAGTGCCAATACATCAGGTTTGTAAGCTAGGCAACTATTCTGTCTCACACTCACACTTTAAAATACGGTTTTCACATCAAAAGTGTTACCACACTGCCCTTATTACTGCTGACATATTACCTCTGCTTCTCCCAGACAGAGGGGCCTTGTAAATGTTCAGCATCATCTCATATTTTCTAATAGTAATGCATGTTTCATTTGCCACATTCAAACAGAATTACCTCAACCCACTTTATCAAATCTCTTTGGAGAATCTGATTTTAACCTGACATGCTGGGTCCATTAGAGACTGTAATTATTTAGGGTTAATTGTACAGGTGTGGAAGTAGGAAGGGTACGTTGAGATACTGTGACAGATAGTATCAGGGTTGGATTTGAGGTTAAGAAAAGGAGAGTGTGGGATATTTCTTTTCCCTTTTGATAGAACAATTAACACTCTAGACCAATCAGTCTAGCATTTTTGAATGTCTTGCTGATAGGTCATGCACCATTACATCAGCATGTGAGAGACAGACAATGCAAATAGGTCACTGGGTGTCATCTCAATGACATCTTACTTTAAATCTAATATGGTGCAAATGTAACAGAAGAACACAGAGATTAAGAAAAAAGGAAGAATCACAGATTCAGAAAACTTTATTAGCTAAAAAGAATGTTTTCTTAAGCGGTATAAGCAGCACAGCGCTAACCCTACCACTGATATCTGGGTACTGATACAGATGGAGGCCTCTAAATCTAATAATAACTGTAGAAATATCTTTAAATGCTAAATCTCATTTTGCAGCTTGCTGTCATGGGTTAATGAAGGCTTTTTGCCCCTTTATTAAAGAACAAAGAGACCGCAAGCCCAGCTTTATTTGTTCAGACATTAGCAGGTGGTGAATTTAAATGCCAGTCTTTGCACAGATACTGGCTCCTCGCTTCTTAGTTCTTCCCGATGGAACAGTATGAGAAAAGTTCACGCTAGTGCTTAAACATGACTGCAAAGAAGAGTGATCTGTTCCCAGTCAAGGCACAGGTATCCCAGTGCATGGCTGCATTAGGGAGGATGTGGGTCCGCAGTGTATGTGAAACCTAGGGGAAACTCCCTGAGTACATGTTCTTATTTCATCGTGTCCTGCTATGAAGGCAGAACGATTTCTGCATGTTCCTGCTCCATTGTGGGTCACCCATGGGCAGTGGTCCCTTGAGAGTGTCCCTGGCCCTGGGTTTAGTGTTGAGTGCCCCTCTCCAAGAGCATGCCTCCAGCACCCAGTAGCTGCTAGAATTTTTATCATATACTTTTGAGCACGTTCTCCATGTACTTCTTTGATGGTTAAATGGCTACTTTATGCGTGCGGTTGTTAAGTTTTGCTGCAAGGTGGGTTTACTCTACCGTTTGCCTCAGGGAGGGCTGTCCCATGGTAGTCCCTCCTGCCTCCACCCATAGAGCTGCTCACCTGGGCTCCTGCTACTTGTGACCTAGTTTGTGTGCCCAAGTAACTCAAATGCTGTCAGCTGAAAGGCAGCAAGACTACACCTTACCCACTCTGCTGTTATTTGCTTATGTGCACAGGTTCTCAACAAATATCAAGAAGTACATCCTTATAATGGGTGTGGAAAAATTACAAGACTTCTAATAGCTGACAAAGAGTCTAATTAACTTAATTTGAAGTGTGCATTATTCTGAAATTTAAAGTTCAGCTTCAGAAAGAGATCATGCAGAACTGCCTCTTGTGCTGTAATTTTCATTTCCTTTGTTGCCATCACATGGAGGAACACATTTGTCAGCTGCGCCACTTGCATGAGTATTGTGAAACCTTCTTCAGCTGAAATGCTCAGAGCTTAAAATTCCCATTCCATGTAATTTTTTTTCTTTTAAACTAAAACCCCAACCCCTGCATTTCATCCAGAATGAAATAATAATCTTTAAAGTTTTCCAGACTAATGAAAAAATTTGTCTTCCTGAAATGGCTGTTCGTGACTGCCAGGTCCCCTCAGCCTGTTCCAAAAATTGCACAGGAACATCAAATACTCAAACTGCCTGAATCTGAGGTTGCTTGGAGACACCCAGCTCAGACCGTCTGTTCAGACATGTCTGTTAGGTCTTCAGACTTTCAGGCTTCTCCTTCGCTGTGGAAACATCAGCATGTCTGACTCGGGAGCAGGCTGCAATGAGGGACCCAGACCTCTGGATTGGGTTTGGGAAGCCAAGGGTTCCAGGAATCTGCCAGGGATCTGACAGAAACCTCCATGCCGTCCTGTAGTCAGGATGTTTTCACAAAATATTTTGGCATTTCAGGTCATCTTTGATCTTGAGAGTTGAGAAGTCTTTAGGGAAATAGGACTTTCTCATTTGCCTGCAGGAAAAAGGACAAATTGCACATACGGCTCTCCTTCCCTCAATGTGTCAATCTTGAACTCCACTCAGAGGTTGAATTGGTTCCTCTCTTTTCATTTATTATCATCTTCTGAAGAACACTTTTAATAACAACAGGCTATCTGCAGTGTCTCTGATTTAAGTAGCAACTATTGATTGACTAGTTAGTTAGAACTTCCGTGCTTTATGAATTGTTCTCTAGAGGTGACAAAATGGGGAAATCAATGCTTCAATTTGCTTTTATATTCCAACCCATAGTGCAAGTTAAACTTTTTCTAAGCAAGCTTCAATCTGCAGTGTCTCTGATTTAAGTAGCAACTATTGATTGACTAGTTAGAACTTCCGTGCTTTATGAATTGTTCTCTAGAGGTGACAAAATGGGGAAATCAATGCTTCAATTTGCTTTTATATTCCAACAACTGTGCAAGTTAAACTTTTTCTAAGCAAGCTTCAGAAGGTGAAGGAATATTTTAAAGCAGATTTTGTGGGTGCAGAAGGGACAAACATATCATCAGGCATTTTTATCAAACACAGTAATCATGACAAAAAAATTAATAGTTTAAACCAGGGATAACAACTTACTCCACATAGAGTTCTTGTAGAGATGAATAGAACATTTCATACCTCAAATGATTCTAAAAACATTTTAGAAGGGCTCAAGAACAAATAGTTTGAATGAATGAAGAAATACCCTGATTATTGTGGCTGGCCTGAAGTACCAATGCACAACCTTTGCTCCCCGATTGCTATTATTACCATGGCAATAGTGGTATCCTCTATTTAGCCTAAACTTATGCACGGGGAATAAAAAGTATGGATTTACACAGTTTTGCAGTAAAAATACATGAAAAGCTATGATGTATAGGCATAGAAGCTGCTATTATTTGAGTCACGGTTACATTTTCTGGGAGCCTAAGTAGTACCACATGATAATTCACCTGTCTTATCACAGCAGAAAACCTCTTTGCACTGAGAATGAGATACAGGATAGGTTAATCTTAATGGCTTATATTGATGGATTAAGTGCATATGTTTTGCCTGTGCATCAGTTCTGAATTCAAATGAACAGCTATACTCTACTAACTTTGTACATTTTGCTGTAGACCAGGTATTACATATATTCAATACCTTAAATAAATGTGCCATGCCTCGTTTTCTGTCAGAAATGAAAACAATGCCCTTTGAGGTTTCTACATATTGCCAAGAATGTTTGGAATAAATGAACCTTCCATCCTGTGAAATAAAGCTTTTGCTACAATAAGAGACATGCATAAATAACCACCAAATTAATGATCTTTTCCTCATTTCTGAAAAAAAAAAAATTCTGGGGAGAAGGGTACTATGTACACAGCCATTATTTTGTCAGATGAGGCATATTATATCCATGGGTCAGATCTTGCACTGATGTAAAAACAATGTCTCCATCAGCTTTAAACCCCTAGTTCAACATCTTTTTAAGGTATTGTTTATCCTGAAAGTCAATAATTTAATCAACTGTTTATTATTGTAATGATTATTACGAAAAAAAATTACCAGGTCTTCCTTAAATGAACCCACCTCTTATTTATATCTGTGCTTATTATAAGCAGTGTAAAAGTTGAATATTCTAATGAAGTAACAGGGCTCTAGAACTTTTCATCATTAATCAAAAACTTAATAAACAAAAAAAGATTTAAGTGGTACTAGCAAAGAGGGATTTTTAAAAGCAAAATAAAACAAATATTCATTACAAATTACCTGAAAAGCAGTCTAGGACAATAAATATTGTGGGTAATAAAAGAAACTGCATTTCCATCTACCCTGCCCAATTCAGTTCAGAACTAATAATTACAATTACAGCTGCCATCATAAAAAAAAAAGCATCATAGCTGAAAAAAAGGAATGTTGTATTCATAGCCAAAGTTAAATAGTAAAGCTGTGAGTTGCCAGATCCTCAAGCCAGGACCCAAGCTCAGCAGATGTAGCTTCAGTTCCTACCATGTAGTTCTGATACAATCTTGAGAGACTTAAGTCCATATTCCCACCTCCCCATTGAAGCACTGAATCTCAGGACAGGTAGGGTAGTTAAATGGTCCTGTTTTACAAGGAGTATAAAGATGCTGAGATAAATCCCACAAGTTAGGAAAAGCCTAATTTTCTGACATGACCTTTCCAGAAAGCTGGGCACTTATCTCAAGGGCTCACAGCTGTACCTCTATCCACAAGAAGTTAACAACATTGTGCTTATTTTGAGTGGGGATTTTTTTTTTTTTTTAAGTTTCAAGAAGGCAAGGTGTCAGCTTCTCCTCTAGCATGTCTTCTAGAGCACAAATGTCCAGCCTATGGCCCATGGTTTGATTTGGACCGTCAAAAATATTCCATCTGTTCACAAGCCCGCTTAATGACTTTCTCTCCAGAAGATCTACATAAATAGGTAAGACCTTCATTATGGCAGCTATCCTTATGCTAACTTTTTTCCAAAGATCACTCTAGCTCCCCAAATCATTCCCATTTGCTAACTCTGTAATGTAAAATTCATTAATCCAAAACCATTACAGAACCAAGATGTAAGTGAGATGGCTCTGGAAAATAAGTTGAGTCCTGTTTTCTGGTCCCTATTCACAACAGAGCATAGGCATTTTCACCCATGACACATGCAAAAGTAAACACCACAGGTGATTACCGAACTGGGGTTTCCTCCCTTTTGTAGGATCCTTACATTGCTACAGCAATAGAGTACACTATTTATCTTCTTGCTTTTCCTCTGGTGCTATTAACCTTGCATCACTGATGTCATGACAACCAGATCCAATGGGGGAACAGACCCTTTATAGCCTTGCCTCAAGCCTGATGGTGCATTCCCTTGGGATGGGGTCAGATACTCTCAGAATGACCAAGTATTATTGCACAAGTTCCCCTCCTCCACTGCATGAGAATTGATGTTGGCCAGCTTTGGGCTATGAACAGTAGAATAATTTGGTTAAAATTTTTTAATTTGGTTAAAATGTTAAGGACAGTCTTGCAGGTCATGGAAACTGTGGAAACAAACTGTCCGAGTGCCCAGGAGAGTCAACCACTCGTTAAGGACAGTCTTGCAGGTCATGGAAACCGTGGAAACGAACTGTCCGAGTGCCCAGGAGAGTCAACCACTCAAGCCATTCTGGGAAATTATTTGACTATTCAAATGATTGCAACACGAGCTCAGCATGACTTTTTAAAGGTCTCTCTTGTCATTCAAACCCTGTGCAGACTGCAGGGTTGCTTAAGCATGGTGCTTCACTTCTCTTGCCAGGGCTTCTGATTAGGTGCAGAAGCTGCTGTGTCTGTGGAATTCCTTTTGCCTTCAAAGTATGTATATTTAGTGACCTCAGGCACTTTCAGGCTTTATGCAGAGCATAAGCGAGCAGTTTGAACTTTTCCTTCAGATTTCAGTTGAACTGCTCTCAAAGAGTTGTCTAGCACCCTTTGTGGGTACACTCTGGTCCCCAGCTGCTGCTCCAAAGGGATGACAGGTCTCTCAGAGGTGCCACACTTACAGTAATGTCTCATATGTCTGATAACATGCACTGGATGCCTCTGTTTAGACACTGAGCCACTGAAGTGTGATTAAATTTCCATTTAATTGGAATTTATGCATGCAGATGAAAACAATAATTCCCAGACTGTAAGGAGGTTTTGAGAATAAGGTCACTAAGGTTTAGTTCATGTTCCAAAACTAGAGTGAGAGAGTCACAGAAAAGAGTTCTCCATTACTTTCATACATTACCTAATGAACCTTCACAGGATCCTGGTCAGGCCAGAGTTATTTTATCCTCTTATGGTTGATAAGGCAGAAAGAAGTAGTCTAACATGCATAAATTGGCTGCTAAAAATGCTACCCATTTATTTATCCTTACAAACATGTACTTTTGCATGCATCCAGGAAAAATGTTTTAGACATCTTTGGCAGAAAATGTTGGAGTAAGAAACCTGTTCACATTCACATAGCTGACTGAAATACTAGTTTCTCATGGCATAGACTGACAGCCCACATAGGCTGGGCTAGCTACAAACCCATGTACTGTTACACTGGCCATCACAGTGATATGCAGAGTAAATGGCTAAGTACATCTTGCATCAGTTCCTGAAGCTGAAATGTAGGAAAGTAAAAAAAAAAGACAAAACAAAAATGTGGAAGAACAAAAAAGTGCTGAAGTTACAGAAACTTTTTTCTATGATATAGAAACACGCTTTTTCCAATGTGTTTATTACCTGTGTTTTGATCCCAGTGCTATGTTATTACTGAGCCTGGGGAAAAAGGGAATTTGAAAGACTGCAGTAAACTATCTCCATTAGAGCTAAATGTGTTTTAGGGAGCTTGCTTCTATTACAGAAACAGAAAGAAGGGATGTTTTGTCACACAGGAGTTGTTGAAAGGCAGGTCTGGTCGGACATTCCAAGTTGTATTTATGACTACAACTGGCCTGACGCTCTGCTGAGGAAAGCACAAAGAGCTGCAGTGGAGGCGGTGGCTGAGCTGTCTGTACAGCTGAGAAAGGCTCCTGAGCATGTCTCGTGTTCTGCTATATTTCAAGCATGCTGTTAATATTTTTAACCGCTCATAGAATTGCCAAGACAAGATCATGGGGCAACCAAAGACATGGTTGTTTCCATTCTTGGTTTGCTGGGGCTCTTTTACGGTTTTTTTACACTCAAAGAAAAATAACAATGGAACAAAAACAATTTTCAGGCTGAGGTGGTGCAGAGAGGCACATGAGCCCCAGAGTCCTATGGGGATGACTGCCTCACCTGGCTCAGATGCACCTCTCCCAGGGCTGGGGGACCCACATGTTACACTTGCTGAGGATCACAGGGAGAATCTAATGTCTTGCAGAGTAAAGTCAACTGCAGAGGGTTTTATGGCTCAGTTTTACTGTTCCCTTCTTTTTCTATGACCACTATTACCATCAGTAGTTTAGTGGTTATGTTCAGTGCTGCTCTCTAACAGCAGGAGATTAATTGCCTGCTCACATGCCTGAACAAGAAGGAATGGCCTTCAGTACAAGAATAACACAAGTAGTGAAAAGCAGCTTCTCCCCACTGCCCTCCTTCCCGCTCTCTTCCCTCCACCCACCGCCTGTTACAGTAAGATTTCTCACTGCCAGCTAATCTGCACAACTACCACTGCTTTAAAGCACTGAGGGTGGTACAGCAGAAGGAGGGCATGCTATCTTTTAGCACACGACTATAGTCCAGCGGCAATAATCATTTCAAACTACCTAGGAAAAAATAAGCAGTATAATAATGTTAGTCAGGTAGCTTTTTTTACCTTATCAACACCTGCAGACACAAACCTACACTGACAAATGCTACACCAAAGGGTAGGATAAGTAGAATTAGAAAATTATTACCTTCAGGAGCTATTGGGCTCCGAAATGTGATATGCAAGAGTAATGTAGATAGCATGGGAAGACAGACAATAAGTACAACTTTGAATTCAAACATGACCTTCAAAGAGCTTTTTCTTAGAAACCTTAGAGTAAAAGCCCTAAACCTTTGAAAGAGCATGACCAAACAATAAGCCCCCAAATTCTTGTACACCTCTGAGAATTCATTCTCAATAAGGGACTCTCGGAAGTCTTTTATCACTGTTTTAAAGACTTTATCAAATTTGAAAGGTATCTTCTCTTTGCCCCATTTTCATCACAGTCTCACGGTATCTTATCAATACTCTCTCAGTGAGCACAAGCATATTTCTAAGTGACAGTACAGAACAGTATGTGATAAACCAGAACATTTTTGCAGCTCAGACCAATGTGCAAGATAAAAGGACACAGGCTCCTGCAAAAGCAGCAGGGCTTTGGCTGAAATGTCAGAAGCAACTGTTTTGCGAGGAGTGATTCACTGAGCTGACACTTCAAAAACTGGAGGAGCTGTTCTAGTGCTTCAGGCTAGGTTTGAAAAACCTAGACTCCCTTGAACTATAGGTTCAAAACTGGCAGAGTCTAGTAACCCTACTCTTACTCTTCCAAGTGAGACAAATTTTGCTCTGTGAAGCTTAGGACAAAATATTTCATGGGCAAGATCTTCCACAAAGTGGACTTGTGATAGCAATTCACAGTGAGAGAGACCCATGAAAATTTTTACTAGAGAAAGGGACGTTTCTAGACATTTTTCATCAAAGCTGAATAGTTATAATTCTGTTTCAGCACTGAATTTCAAGAGTGGATAAAGAAAATTCCTGTATGAATATAATTTGAGAATTACCTAGTTTGAAATGTGCTTACAAGAAAAAAAAAATGTTATAATTAAATGAAACCTTTATTAAGCAGATAATTCAAGTAATTCTATGAAGCTTTTACAATGACATAAGCTGCCAATAAGATTTTGCACCTATAACTTCAGGACAGAAATTGGACAGCTGATTCAGAAATTATTATATTTGTAGTGAATCTTCAGTACCATGGGCACACACTGTGTGAATGCATATAAGCCATATAAAACATTTGTAGCCTACATACGAGACAAATGAAAAATCTTGGAAGACGATTAAACAAAACAAGCTGTGAATAACCAATCAAAAAATCATGTTGAAAGGATGAATCAAACTATGTAAGGCCTCGTTAATGACCAAATAATCTTAAAATCAACCTGATAATGATTCTTGCAGCTAATAAGGAATAGAGGGATAATGCTCTGCTCCCTCTAACTTTCTTAACAATAATATTCCACAGCGACTAGAGGAATGGCCAATGGGAGAAACACAATAACAACATTAAATTTTGCGAAGCAGGCAAAGTTTTACCTTGTACTAAAGCTGCAGACAGTACTTTGATTTAAGCATTCCCTTTCCTCATCTGATTGATAGCCAAAAGAGACTATTACAAAATGGATCTAAGGCAAATCATGATTCAGTAAAATGATTATTTAGGACTTTTTTTTTTTAATTACTCTTGATAAATTACTATCGGCTTGAAAATGAGAGAAATCATATGTGTATTGACCAAAAGAAAACAAGAATATTCCAAAGGGATATTATAGAACCAAAACTTGATGTTGAAATGCATGCAGTCCATTATAATCAGGTTTTAGACACCGTTAGGCCTTCTGTCTATCATTACAATGGTGGAAACAGCAGTGGTGTAACTCCCTTAACTCATCTTGGCCTCATAAAAGTTAAGGACTAGTCCTAGAGCTAATTACATAGTGATAAAAAGATCAAAGTCTCCTGCTGTGATAATACACAATTTTTCCCTGATAGTGAGTCTTTTCTAAAGATAATACAAGACATACAGTATGAGTGAATTACAGAACTTCTGGGACTTTCTTATTCTGAGCAAAAATTTCAGCAATTAACTATGACCAGAAGAGATAATTTACTGCAAGCCTGTTAAACGCATGGGAAAATTGGGGGTGGGGAGGAGGTGGCTCGTTGGCAGTGGCAGGACTGACCAATCTCTAAAAATCATTTTATGTCATCAGCTTTAGGAAGATAATCAAGTGTTACATCTACATTCCCCTAACAAGTTCTAATCTAATGAACGTTTAACTACAGTTGATTTAATGAGGCTACTCTGAGAACTGGAAGGAAGTTTGGGGATTTTACTTAAGAAACAGTAGATGCAGGAGCAGACACTTGGGATTTGATAACAGAGGATGAGAAGCCCTTGTTAATCATGTTTTCCTAGAAGTCAATAATTAAAATCTCAGTTTTTCCTAAAGGAATTCTTACTTCACCATGCCTACAAACACAGTCCCTGACACTTGTCATATGACTTACAGGTTAAATGTTTTAGCCTCTAGGACAATAACTTAATAGGTCTTTTATCCTTCCAAAGTCTGCCAAATTAATTGTTAGAGATACATGAAAAGGGGCATTTACTGCAGAATAAATCTGCTATAAAATAGCTAGGACCTATTAGGGTTTTCAAAATAGATTGAACTCTCTCACAGTGAAAAAATGGTTCTGTTCTCATAAATCACCATTTCAGAAAGGGGTGGCAGAAGCACGTCAGCAGAGTCTGGGAAATTTCAGTTTGGGGAATACATTGGCTGATGGATTTTGGTGACTCTGTATAAACTCTTCTTTCAATATACAGCCCCTATCAGTGAGCAAAACCCAAACCACACAAGAAACAATAGCATGATATATGACTTGAGTTTAGTGAGAATGGAGTTTGTTTCCTGTAGAAGTGTTTCTTTCATCAATTCGACCACTCTTGTGAAATATGTAACCAACTCTGTTTGAGGTGAGAGAAGAGAATAAAGGTGATGGCACCATCCAACCACTGCATGTAGACACGTGAGACAATGCTTCACACTGCTCACCAGGACTTAGGAAATAAAGACTTTTTTTTTTTCCTTCTTCTTCTCCTAGAATACATCAGTTTCAGGAAAAAACAACAGGGAATTGTTGAAATATCAGTTTACCCACCGTTCTCTTGAAACTATCCTGGGTTCTCACTATAATGTATGAACCTACAGCTCACTTCTCAGCTGATACCAAGGAACAAATATAATTACAGCACTAATAATAAAACAAATTACATAATAAAGCAAATAACAAACCAGTTCTCCACAGACAGCAATAAGCAAATGTCTTTTTTTTCACCATTTCAAATGCTATGATAGTATCAGTCCATGATATTCAAGGCTACTTTAAAAAAGCTGCTGGTAATAAAGACAACCTCAAATCAAGCTCCTTTTGCCAAAAAGTTTGCTCTACGCTATATACGGTTTTCTTTTAAGTATCTGAGCAGGAAATAAAAATGCAACTTAAAAAAAAGGAAGAACAACAAAAGCAAATACACCCATTTTATTTTCCATTTATCTTCTCAGATGCCATTTATTTTCCCTTACGGAGGCAACCAAGGTTTTCAATATATGTGAATCTCATACTCACAGTCCTGCAAGGGCACTAGCCATTGAGGATTCATCTCCTTCTGTTCTCAAATTCAATATGGTAAGGTACACATAGATTTCTGGTGCTATGAAACACATTTGATTTCAGCCAACTTTGCCTTCGGACACACTCCTGAAAACTAATTCATAGAGTAAAGTGCACACCATCACCCCTAATAAGGCAAATATATTGATCCAGCCAAGTGTACTTCCCACTTGAAGAAACTCTGGAACACACTGCATTACATCCTATTTTTTTTCGTACCTCCATCAGGGAAATAGCTTATATGGTAAGGATTAATGTCTTTCAATAATATGAATAGTTTATTTCCCAAAAGGATATTTCATGTATTCACATCACCACATCATAGTGGGAAACTTGTGGCCAATAACCATATGGGGTTAATACATGCTAGCTTTGACAATCTCAAAGCCAGATATTCAGCTGGTGTTCATTGGAATGCATCTCCATTTCATTCTATGAAGCAATGCCAATCTATACCAGTTCGGAATTTGGCCTTTCATCTTCTTTCTTTTACAAAGCTAGAGCAGAAATAACTACCATTAGTTCCTGGTAAAGTTTTAATCTCATTGATACTAAATTTGATCCCTCATAACCAGATTCTTCATGAATTCCAGAGATTTAATCTTTGCTAAATAGTTTAGCATAAGAAAACTCTAATAACTTTGTGACACCAGAAAGGGAAATGAAAAAAATATGTTCTTGCATGGAAAAAAATTGTTAGAAATGCCAAATAAATGAATTCCGGCTTTTATAAAGATTCCTAACTTTTGAATTTTAACAATCGAGAAAGACGAACGCCTTCTGCATAGTCTGGAGGGAAAGAATTACCTCCTACTATAGCTGGGAGCTAGAAAAGTGTTTTTTAAATTAAAGGCATACTTGCAAAGAATGACATTTTGGCACAATAGTCGCTCATAGCAGACCTCAGCTTACTTTGGAAATATTCTGAGATTTTTTTCCACTAGCACGGGGAATTTGATGTGTGTGAAGCAGAGTGAAGTCTATGAGGTCCTCTTTAATGCTATGGGAGCGCAAGAACGCTACAGGAGGCAGATTTTGCAGGCTCCAGTGCACCACAGAATCCAAATATTCGCAGTCAGGAGAAACGGAAACTGGAGTACAGAAATGGAAAAGACTAAACAAATGTGTTATTGTGGTCATTTTGTCAAAGACTTGGCAGTTTTCAGAAGGATCTCCTAGTTGTTGTTACTGCTCTGAAAACCCCACCACAGGAAACGATGAAAAAACAAATAGCAGGAAGTAACTGCTGGTCCACATAAGGGCACCACACAAGTACAGGTGATACAGCAAAAGCCATGGGAGCGAGCGAGCAAGTGGGGAACCAAATAACTGTGCCAAAAAGCTCAGAAATGCAAACTGAAAATAACACTTCAGAGTAGGACTTTCAACCTTGAAAGATTGTTGAGAGAAAGATGATTACAACCTTGGTCTGATTTCCCCCAAGGAAAACTTACCATCATCTCATCAATTCTGTGTTAACCTGAACTTACGAAAGCAACTTTAATTCAGTCAAGCTATGAGTTAGTGACCATTAGTTTCTTATTGGGTTGTGAGCTAGAAAGTAAAATATTTGCTTTTAATGTGCTGCTGTTGTAGGAAAGCTACAAACATAACAAGGGAAACTGAAAAGATGGAGATTTTCAAGAAATATCTAGTTCAGATTAAAGGGTTTCAGAAATACAAGCGGATGCTCTGTGAATAAGCGTAGAAACTATGTAAAGTTTGCAGTCACATTATAAAGGAACTGGGCAACATACATCAAATTTCAGTCCTCACTCAGAAAATTTATTCATCTCCGAAGTGCTCGCTCTGCCTGTTTACAGACTTACTCATGAACAACAGGACGTCATTTACTCCTGTTGATAAATTGACTTATCAGCTACAAACCTGCCTTTTGGCTGTGTTTAGTCATCATTACTAAAGGTTCAGAGATGGCAGGTGTCATGACATTCAAGAAAGTACATTCAAGTAATAAGAAAGTGAACTAATGCTGAATATTGCTATTGACTTATGTTATAGAACAAAGTTCTAACTCTTGGGGTGAGTGTTATCCGTTTTGATGGATGCTTCCACTTGGAGAGAGAATCAGGGAATGAGGTACCAGATATTGTATTACTAAAGACAAGACAGCTGGAAAGGTAGGGACATTAAAACAGTTACTATTTACGTGTGATCAGTTCCTTCAGGTATTATTTAGCTTTTGATTATCTGTTTAATGTGTAATGTAGGCAGGTTTCCTGTTTATTTGCATGACTAAGTATACTAGCATGATAGTCTCAAACACCCAGAAATGGCAGTACCCACATAGAGGCCCTGTTTTGAGCTGGATTACTTTCCAAAAGATTATTTATTTCCTTGGGGGAAAGAAAAATGTGTATTTTATTTTATGAAGTGTTGAAATTACTGATGAAACTAATTTAAAATAAAGTTATAAAGATACATGAAAAGTTGCAAGATTAAACATGACTTTTGTTAAGCACTGAAAGCGGAGTAAAGCATGTAGAGATGGGCGACGCTTATCCAGATCAGCTTTAACGGATCTCAATAAAGCTTGGTCTGCTGCAAATGATTAAGTTAAAGTCATGACAACATATTAATAGTTCTGCATATTAGCAACGTTAACTACTCACAAGATTGAGGAGGGATTATTACCTGACACTTTGGTGTCCTTCCTGAACTCTGGAATGTGACAGTTTGAATTAAAACAAAGTTATCTCTGTCAGGAGAGGATGAAATAGAAGCGACAAATAATTAAGCCAGAACTTGGGATGCTGAATTGGGGCTGACGGTGATTACAGTCACCGGTGATGGAATGTTATACACCTATGTGTTATATTGGTGAAAAATAATAAGTTATTAGTCTGAAATTTGTGAAGTGATTCATCCGAGAATCTTACATTATGATGACAGAGGAGAGACTTACTGTATTTGTATTAGAAAAAGGCTGAATATCTTGGCTTGGACTTTGAAAAGCACCACAAGAGATCAGAAGCTTAACTAAGCCATGGGTAGAGGCGACATTAAAAAGTAGACCCTAGAATTCAGGTTCAAGCTGAATCAGGACCAATACACAGATTGCAAAATTTCTGCAAGCTCTTTCAAACTCCCTTGGCAAAAATCCTATCAGATGAACTGATGGTTTTAAGCTTTCTGTATCCCTTAATTACTAGCAACCACGTTAAATCAAGGAGTTCTGTGGGGTTTCCTACATCTGA
Source organism: Buceros rhinoceros silvestris (assembly GCF_000710305.1). Taxonomy (NCBI): domain Eukaryota; kingdom Metazoa; phylum Chordata; class Aves; order Bucerotiformes; family Bucerotidae; genus Buceros; species Buceros rhinoceros. The sequence goes on from NW_010420354.1 coordinate 120,328, forward strand.
TAAATAAAATCTCGGGAGAATGGATACTCTGTCCTAGCTGAGCTAAAAAGTAGGCACCTATTGTTTCTGGATCCAGTTCTAAAGATGTACAAAATCTGTGGTTTTTACCAAAGTGCTGGATATGTGAAATAAGCAAATGAGTACTTGCGAGGATATCTCCCTCCTCCCTCTCTGCTACTTATTTCCTATTAATCCCTCCCTTATATTAAAATTTCATATCTATATGGTTGGGTGATAAAGAAAAAACAAGTTCCTATGTCTCTGTCTAGGTAATGGCCACTGAGACTGGCACAAACAGGATTTGTTTCTCCTCTTCCCTGCCCGCGCCTCCCCATCAGGGTTTTCTTACCTTCTGATTTTTATCTCTAATCCTGCCAAAAAAAAATGCAACTCCTGTGGCTCTCAGGAACCCCTGAGTGGTATATTCTGTAACAAAACTTCACTCTGGCATAGAGCTGTAGGAAGTGGATGACCCTGTAGCTGGAGTGCTGCTGACCAGATGACTCACAGAGTAAACACAATGTTGACACAGACATACAATGCTGTTGAAAAGATGTTGTTTAGCAATTGTTTATTTTCTCAGGAATTTAGTACCACATTAGCACTTTTGTTCTGACTTGGGATTCACTGATTATTTCCAGAAACCCTGACTGGTATCAGAGTAACAACATTAGAAATGCTTGAAAACAAATATGCATTACAGAGACCCACATGCAGCTGGGCTGTCTGCTGAATACTCTGCCAGGCTGTGCATTTAAAAAGTAAATGAAGTTGGGAAAAAGTCCAGGAGTTCAAGATATTCGAGCCACGAGTTTTTATCGGCTTCTCCACCAGTAAACACCTTCATCTACACTTATCTACTAGGTCACTTAGTCAACTACAATTTGGCACAACAGTGTAGATGCCATAAAGCCCCAATTCTCCGAGTGAAAACTTGTGAGTCAGTCATTGAACAACTTTGTGGTTTAAGCCATTCAGTTTCTGTTTCTAGTGAGGTGTAGGTGTTCCTTGTGTTCTCACAGTATTTGGTAATAAGCCATTAAGACAGATGAATGAAACTAGTGAGCTAAAGAGGGACTCTAGCAGGATATTGTAAATACTGTTCCTCCCACTTGAGGATGATTGTATGTGTCACTATGGGAAGAAATATTTCATTGGTATTCTGCAGGCGTTGCAGGAAAAAGCTACTATTAAAAAAGTCTGGATCATAAACACGCAGCAAGAGGAAGAGAAGGGTTTCGTACTCATCTCTAAGTGTAAAGGATACATCAAAACAAAACTAGGAAATAAGGCAATACTGGTCCGATTAAAACCTATTGAAGTGAATTGAAAGATTTTAATATTTGTCAAAAGGTGTTGGATCTGTTTCTATGTGATTCTGTGATGTTATTCATGGGGTTTTGGGTTTTGTCTTTTTTTTTTTTTCCCCACTGGAACACAGCACCACAATCATCTTTGTATTCCTCTGTATCATATTTTAGAGAATGGGGTTTGAAGCCAAAGGGACACAATATTTCACCTTGCCTAAAAGGTGCCTAAGGGAAAATGAAGGCAGAGTGGTCAAGACAAGCAGTAGTAGTTGTCTTTCTTGAATCCCCAGTGTCTAGCAAAGCATGAAAACTCCATTTTATTTATGAATGTGGTTTTAACAAGGAAAAAACCAGGCTAAGGCTCTCTCAGGGGTATGAAATTAACCTATGGAACTATCACACGGCCATTTATGTGGTTGTACAAGTACAATTAATGTGGCACAACATACTTTTCCCCCCTTCTGCTCAGCTGAATTGTATTTCCACAGCAAAAATCAATTAAACAAGAAAGATCAAGCTAATAAATTGCATCCAGCATAATCTGTGATTATTTGTAGAATTTACTATTTCCCTTATAGCAACGTGTCACTTTCTGACAGATATAGCAGAACTCAAGCTTTCTCAAAATACGAAAGCTGCCCACAGAAGAATTTTCTGTAACATTATTGCTTCTGTTTGTAGGTGTAACTTACCTAAGGGAAAGACCTCATATTACATGCTCTATGGGCAAAACTCAAAGCTGTGATACTTAAATTTCCTCAGCTAGTCTTTCTCTAAGTAAAGGAGGTAACACCCCCAGTTTTGTTTTCCTCCTACCATTTCTTCAGTATCTGTGTTCTCTGGAGGCTGGAAATACTGTCTTCAACAGCGGCTTTTTTGTTGTGAAACCTGCAAGTTAGAGCAAAATTGCCTTGTGGCAGCTGCATACTCACTCAAGGACAGTAACTCAAGTGTCAGGCTGATAGTTTTTAGATATGTTACGCTAATTATAGCACTGAAAAAGAAAAGCGACAGTCAAAGTTGAAGAAGTCATGTGCACTAAAGTCATTGCCACCAATGAAAGCATGTAAGTTATCGAATAAATCATCAACACAGTAAAATAGAATGGGGATGCAACAGATAGATAGGAAATATCCACAGATGATCAGCTGGTTTCCTTGAGCATTTCTGTGGAGTTAAGATTAAATACCAATTCCCCAAAGATCTCCTTGAGGGCAATGTCTGCTCTGCCTGTATATCGAAAATTGAAGCTTTAGGTTAAAAGACTACTAAATATCATAACTGCCACCTAAAATATATGAGATAATTACAAATATCTCCAAATGTGACTTTACACTGGTATATTGAATTGGATCTAAGTGTGCAGAAGAAGCCACACCATGAGCCTTCTTTTGTCATAAACTCCTTATGTCAGTTTAAGATGCACCTGTAAAGCCATGAGCTCATGCTAAATTTATTTGCTTAATGTTAAATATAAGACCACCTACAAGCTACCCCCATTTAACTAAACTGAATTAAGACAAATTAGTCTGACTTGTGTCTAGTCACAGGCTCTGAGTACAAAGGCAGCTGTGTATGTGGTGGAGCAACAGACACACTAATGACAATCAATGTCTTGATCTGCAGTTATTTATTGGACTTCTGGGCTGGAATATCCTTATACTATTTTAATTGTTGAATGTCTCATGTGAAGACTGGAAACCTGTACAGGACATACTGGTTAGCTTCCTTAATACCCTGTTTAATCTCTTTCTTTATGATGCACTGCTAAAAGTATACATACAGAAAAAATAGATGGCAGGCAAGAATGAGCCTGCACAATGAAGAATCAAAATGTTTCCCTGTCTTTAGTGTCTGCCATGGTCCAATCTATAACTGCAAAGGCAATCAATACATGATCCTTCAAGCAGTATTCCTGAAGGAAGATATTCCTTGCCAAAGCATCTGTATCTAGTATATAGCTATAAAGAATTACACAACTTGCCAATAGAGATGAGATTTCTATTGGCATGCATTGTTTCATTAAATGCAAATATGTTTTCCACCTACAGGGCACAATGGGATGAGTTAAGGAGAGATTTTTAGACACCGTATTTCGTTGCTACTCTGAGTTTAAAGCAGATGGTGGGCATTTTAATACAACTTTTTGGAACAAAACCCTTTATTTAATGTTATTTTAAAAAAAAAATAGCTCCCTGCTGAAATCATGCAATTTCTCTGATAGGGGCTGCATGGTTTGTTAGGTCAGTGATTAGTTATGTTGGATTTTTCATCTCTTCCATAACACAGCAGTAGCATATATGATTAGGACTAAGCATTTGGTGCTCACTTTTTAAGTGTTTGTTATTAATAAACAGAGAGGCTTTCACATCTTCCACATAGGAAGCATTTTAAAAATATTAATTACTTTTCCAAAGCACCAGATTCGTGAAGTAGATGGGGAACAGATTTACCAAAAAAGCAAGGTGAGATTTTTTTCTTTCCACTTAGCACTAAACAGGGTAGCACTTGTCAGTGTAACATGTCTTGGGACATGGAGGGAGGTATTCAGC
>NW_010420354.1:124267-162344 GCF_000710305.1 Buceros rhinoceros silvestris
CAGCAGGATCTGGGGTCTCAGTGACTTTAGCATGCTTTCCTCTTAAAATATGAGAAAGACATTTTCTCAAGAGTGATGTAAAGAACACAACCTTATCCTACTGAAATACACAGGAATCTTGTTTTAAATTTCATTGGGACAAGATTTTTATTTTAATAGGATGGAATTCATCATGCCTAACTTCAGTACTCTAAAAAGCAGCTGCCAATCATCTAGGCTTTCTCTAAGGCTGGGGCCAGGCTCTGCACCCAGTTTCGAATCCTTTTTTAGGATAGGCAGGAGTTCTTTATGTATGTGGCTCTCCTCCAGCTGACTCAGGAATACATTTATATTAGTATCTTATCCTAGACACTTAATGTTTAGTCATCTGAAGTCAGAGAACATAAATCCTACCATGAGTAGAGTGCACATAATAAAGACACACACCCTAGCAAGCAGCATGTCTGGTACTGGAATTTATGAGTTCTTATTTCTCAATCTTACATTCAGTAAAATGTATTATGAGGTACTAAATTCATATTCTAAAGATAATACAGAAACTGTATTTTTTCCTTTTTATTCACTATGAAAAAATATTAAACCATCAGAAAGGTAAATAAAATAATTAATAGAACAAAATAAGGTTGCAGTGTCAATGTTATTTCAGTTGATGAGGTATTGGTAGCAGCCACAGCTTTGGGAGACTCTTTCCTACCCAGCCATCACTGACCCCCCTTTTCTACCCCATTTAAGTCCAGCTGAGCTCACAGCAGAGCCCTGTAAGCAGCCAGTGCTGAGGGGCAGCAGCCTGCAGGCAGGAGGCTGGAGGGAGGGCGGGCAGGAAGGAACAAATTCCAGCTCCTTGCTGCCGAAGCTCCTGTGTCGTAAACCTACATCCAAGTGCCGCTGGTATTTCCTCAGCCACCAGCTGCTTTTACCTCATAAAAGGCCTTGATTGCTTTGTTCGTTGAGCCTGGCCAATTACTTGGCACACCCATTATTTTTAACAAGGATTGTTATGTTCTTTGGAGCCAGGACATCCCTGTTGGCAGCCACTAACATCTTTCAGCCCAACTGCATCCTGCTAATGTGTAGCTTTAAGAGCAGTCTGTATATGTATAGATGAGCCCCGTCCCTTCTTCAAAATGTCTGCAACCTCACCATTAAACAATACTAAAATCCATGTGCCGCTCACAGCCTGATTCATGAAGGTCGTTACCAGCACAGGGAAGCGCAAGCATATGCGTGGCTCCTTCAATCTCACGGGTGTTACACAAATGCTGAAAGTCATATAGGCTCCAGGTCTCTGGTATAACGAACATTCAGAAAGACTGCAGAGGTCAAACTTCACGGCAGGCGAGTTCACAAAGATCTCAGAGCTAAGATGGCAGTGTATGTAGGAGAATGCTCTCTTAGCATTTAGAACCTTTCTAACTCCCATGTCAGGGCCAAATCAAAACCAGCCAGGGAGACAGAGGGACTGAATACACAGCCAGTAGTTCGGGCATTTATTGCAATACAATACAATTTAAATGAAGACAGGAGGAGATAGTGACTGATGCAGTCTCAGCTAGCCAGTGGTTTGGGCATTGCCCCAGCTGAGAGCAGGTACTTGCACCACCATGCTCTTGTGAGTGTTGTAACTCTAGGGCTATTGATTATTATGCAGGTTTTGTCTTCAATGAAAAGGTCTCCTTTTGCCAGATTTCTTTTTTAAGATGAAAACACCTCTGTCAAAAAATTCCTAGCCAGCTCTTTCACTAAGACAATCAGCAACTCAAATCAAAAGAACTGCGATAACCCCAAACCTTAGGACTGAATTGCCTTAATTATATATCATACTTGATAGAGCAATCAGAGTTGCTTTGATTTGGATTATGAATAGGTAAGATCTGTGTGAAAGATTTAAAAAGTCACTCTGGGCCTCTTTTTTGTCTCTGTCTTTTTTTTTTTTTAAATTGACATTACCTTGACATGTTCATATAAAGTATCATATTCTCTCCCTGGCACAACTGAACTCTATGTCGCTCACAGTTTTATCACTGCAATGGCAAATATCCCTCTGCATTTAGAGGATGAAAAGGAGCAAAAAATTGTCAGCAAAGAAAAGGAAAAAGTAGATTTGGAGTTCTGGGTTTGGTTTAGGTTTTCTCAACAGACTTTTATCTTGAAGCTGAAGATCGTGCTCTCCTTTTTGTCCTAGATACAAAAATAAAAATCTATTAGAATACAAAATAATTATCTTAGCTTTTAAAATCAACTTTAAATTTTCAGTTATCAAATACATTCCTTTCTTTGAAAACAGCTTCAGTCAGATCCTACGATTTGACTACAAAAAGATATAAGAATGCTTCTGTTCAACAGGGAGAATAAGATTAAAGCCCTTAAAGAGAGGATGGTAGGTTCAAGGTGACAATGCATCGTGATTTTACACCAAACAGAAGTAGCATTAAGAATTATCTCTAGGTCACAGTACTGGCTAATAGCCCACAATCCATCTCTTTGTAAAACAAACCTCGTTTTAGTTACAGAAACATCAAAAAACATTAAAAAGAAGATATCGAAGCATCAAGACAGTGTTAACCTGACAGCAGGCACTATCTTGAAAATGTATTTCTGACTCTGAGTTGTGGTATTTACACGCCAGGTTTCAAAAATTGGTCTCTATTGTCGACTGGTTCCAGTTTGCAGATTGAAGTTCAGCACACAGTATTTTCCTGGGCTTCCTCTCCCTCCCTCCTATTGTATGATCCGGGTGCTCATGTTTTCCATGCTCAGAATTTCTGAGACTCAAGCCTATATATTTCTCATTTGGCACACAGGACTTTTTGAGGCACGGTATGCTCAGTGTGTAAAATTACATCTAGGTAATATTGCTCTTCCCTGAACAAACAAAAAAACGCAGGAAGATTATCAAAGATTTAAGTTAGAAGACTTCAGGCTGATGATAACATAAATTTTTATAAGTGCAAGCAATTAAAAACTAAGGACATCATTGCCAAAGGATGTGGTGAATGCTCCATCCCTTACCATCTTAAACTGAAACTGGATATCTTTCTGAAAGATTTGCATGATTTCAGCCACAAGTTACCGGGCTTGATGTAGGAAGTATTTGAGTGAAATTCAACAGTCGGTGTTAAAAAGGAAGTTAGGTAATACACTAGATTATTCTAGCGGTCTCTTCTGACCTGAGAAACTCTCCAGAATCTATCTATACACTCAGGACTAATTTATTAAAAGCCTGGCTGGCTGTTGCGGGCAATGAGGCATTATAATACTTCTGTATTGCAAGGCTTCTGTGAAAAAGGACTCCTGCCAACATTGCTGACTGCAGTCAGATTTTCCGAAGATCATAGGAAGTGAAAATACAAAATAAGCATCCTTCTGATTCATGTACATTTCCCCAAAAATGTTTGCTTCCAAGTATTTTCCATTATCCAGCAACTGTACATCTTAAAATTTGAAATAAAATATTAAAATTGGTATCTTCAACTAGATTATGATACTTCATCTCTGTCACACAAAATAGATGTCTAGAAAATATTACCTCTGCACACTAAGTAGAGCTGTATCTCTGGCTGTGATGATCTTGCCTGTAAAAGTCTACTTGCCTAGGAGCACATCTGAAAATACTCAAAGAATCAGCCAATTAGAAAGCTATCAGTATTAAAAATTTAAATTTTCATCCAGTTCAAAGATAATAAAAATGGTAACTAAACACTCCAGTGCCTGACACCAAGACACAGTTTGTCAAGTGCTTTTAGACAGATCTAGGTCTAGTGTTAATACAATACAATCAGGCAGTCTGCTGCTTGCTGCTGAGTTTGGTACCATGCTCATAGGCTGACTTCTGTAATTTTCACATTTTACTAATAAATGGGACAAATGGCATTTCTCACTTATGGAGTCTCAGAAACTGCTACAAAAGAAATCATTTCTCATCCTCTTTGGGCAAAATGGTTGAGTAGGGAACCAACTTGACATCTCTGTGAAAGGAAAGGAAAAAAAATAAAAAAGGAATCCCAGACCTTTTTCTTGAGTTGTCATCTCTCGAAGTGCAGAAAAGCCGTTGTTAAAATAGCACATTACTTACTACCTAGTCTAAAAGACAGAAATCTGAAATGGCTATGGAGGAGGTTTATACTGTAACCTTCTGAGACAACCTTGAGAGGACTCCTCGCAGAAATTTGACTACTTTCTAGTCCCTATGGACAAATAGACACATGGAGCTTACCAGATCACCCGATCTGGGACCCATTTGGTAGCAGGTTATCGCGGAGGTGTGAAACCAGCCCTTCTGTTTTCCCTCACCAATCCACAAAAATGAGTGTTATGCCTGTGTTGAGCTGGGCTGCTTTTTTGACTCATCTAAGAGAGAACAAGGGAAACACACTGTATGGAAAAAACATGTAAAAATAAGCTCTCCCCATTCTCTACAAAATCTAGGGTTGGCTCAAAACAACAGAGTTTAGGTTTAAACTTTGCAACAGGAGAATATTTCCCTTTGGCACCTCGTGTGACCTTCTCTGAACTTTTGCCCAGCATTAATCCACAAAGTGTACCGTAATGAATTAGTGGGGGAGAAGAAAAAACAAACAAAAAGAAAAGGTGTTTTTTATTGGTGTCTACACGGGACTATATTTAAAGAAAAGTAAGCAATTCTTTCCATATGTGGAATGGCATTCAAGATCCCAAAGAGCATTCATTTTTACCTTAGACATTCACCAGAATGTGCTGGCAAATATCAAAGGCAGAAAAATTGCTGGAAAAAACTGGGCAGGGATTTCTATTGTTCAGTATGTTTTACCTGTTCTTTGCTGTAGTTCTTTCAATTAAAGGTTATTACTTTGGCATTGGGGTGCTCCGATTTTACCATGACACTAAATATACCAGATACATAATAAGGACACATTCTAAAACATATTAGCCCAGTGGTTGCATCCTTAAATGCTTACAAGTTACAATATGTCAGAAAATCTGGGTTAAAAGGCTTCCAGAACTGAAGACTCGTCAAAGGGAAACAGCAAGAGCTTTATTTTAAGGCCTGCTCTGATTATGCAGACAGATACGGCATTCATCCCCTTGGTAATGAAAGGTGGGTGGCTGGCTGGAAAGAAAAGGCATGCAAGACAGCTTTTGGTCATTGTCTGCGCTATTTCTAGTAATCCGCCTTGCTGTCTAACTCGTGTTCAGGAAGGATTTGGGCCCGTGGGGTAAATGGAATTGAAATCTCTCCAGAGGAAAATATGATAAGGAAACAATGTGTATTTGCCAGCATTTTTAGGAGAAGATGTTTAACGAAAGAAGGAGCCTGTATTCTCTATTAGATTACTGCATCGCTAGCTGTATTGCTTTCATTGATGCCTCACAATGTCAACTCAAGACAATAAAAAGATTGTTGCTGCTCTCCCAGCTCCTTCCTGAAACTTTACCAGCTGGATTTGAGTATCACTGATCAAATGTCATCATAACACAAATCACTCACCATTTAATAAATACACATGGTATTCATAGGCAGATAAACCCTTAAACACATTTCATTTACGGTCTAGTGTGAGAACATACATGGTGCAAGACTCATCAGCTGTCCTGTAACATACCTTTTTTCTTTTCTTTTAAGATTTGCAGAGCACCAAGTCAGATTTCCAGACGCTCCTTCCCAGCCTGAGTCCCAAATCTCAAATCTTCTGCAGCAGAGAACATTACTGTGAAATTCACAGCACACCAGATACTTCTAGAGAAATCTAACAGTTAAATTAACACTATAGCAACAGCTTCTTCAGTGGTAATGGCAGCCCACCATACATACAGACAAGGCAAGGCAGTTCCCTGCCCTGCTTCCCTTGCACCCTCTGTTTGGAGGAGAGGTATCCTGGCCTTCACAGACAGTGAGTTACCGGCTTTGAGTCAAAGCTTCTGAGGAGCAGCTATGATGGTACTACTATTGGCACAGTGTCATGGGGCAAAATGTCGTATCCACCCTCACACAATTAAGAAAAACCACACCTCAGCTGCCCGTCTATGGACAAACACAGCTAAGTTGTGCGAGTCTTCAAAAGCAAGCCAGCTACGGCACAGATGGTTTCCTGTTCTCAGAAGGAATAAATGTGCTTCAGGCTCATGCTTACCACAGTCCTGCGCTCTCCACCTCCTCTCAGCACCTTTCCAAAGGGGCTGCACTGGGTTCACAGGGTTCCACTTGTTCTCCAATGCCAGAGGCAAAGCATGGGGATGTGTTTTCACCATGGCAGCGTGTGGAGCTCTGTTTGCCATTTGTATTAATCTGCCCGAATCTTCTTAATCAGTTTTACAGTTGTTTAGCTCCAATCACTGTAGACTGTGACATTTAATATCAAATACTCTTCCAAAATTCCCACATTAATAAACACAAACAGTGAATCCTCTCTCTGTCTGTTGTAATGATGATTTCTGGCATCACTTAAAACTGCATATTATTATGCCAGTATTAAGAATTGGTACAGCTTCACGCAATGCTGGAATATATATCTGAAAACTAATTTGCCTGATTTGTAATATTAGGATTATCCTTCTGTCTTTCATGACTGATGCTTCATCTGGAGAATGCTTAATGTTTTCTTGTCAATGAGTGTTAACTCGAATGAATTATTCCAATCTGTTTACTTTGTCCCTTTCTAACAAACGCAAATTATAATTAAAAAGAAAAAAAAATGAAAACAGCCTTGAGAACCTAGTATGACACCACTGTGCAGATTTTTCTACTCTTAAGTCCACATCAATAAGCAATTTAACAATAGGAGAACTCTCAATGGGAGACCAACAGATGAAATTATAGTAAAGCAGAGCCTTGGATAAAATTTTTTCTTTGCCCATGTAATTGCATGCAGCCATCCTTGTGTGAAATCCCCCATCAGATTACAGGGTTTGTTGTATGTAAATTGAAGACTAAATGCTTGGTAGCACCTTTCAGCTCTGCAATGCTGGAAATGAGTTTTTTAATAAGAAATTAGATTAGTAATATTTTAGTCAACAAAAATGAGGAAAATTTCTGCATACAGATGAGAAAATTATTCATGCAAACTGACTTTAAAAACAAGAATGAGCAATTGTAAAATTCTGTATACTACTATTCATAAAAATTTCTGTGCATTATTTTTTAAACAAAGAATGGGATATTCAAACACAAATTATTTCTACTTTGCTAGCTATAGTATTATCTGAGCTTTTGGTTAGCAACAGGTTGGATAATTTAGTGACTTCTACTTTTAATATGATTTTATACAGTTCTCAAAGTGAGGAATAATATGTGGAAAATTACAGTGAACTCAGTCCAGATTATAAAACAGACTTTTACAAACCATCAATCAGGCACTGGAATGAGACACTGCCATTTTCAGTCGCTGTTATTATTCAGTGAGTTTTGGAAGCTAAAGTGAGAAAAAACTTCTTAAACTTCCTCTGCAAATGTAAAAGTATTTCCTCTAGCATAAATTCACCTTTCATTGTAGCTGAGAAAACAACTGATCAGGTATTAACAAGTTATCATTAGTATTATTTATAAACACTTATTTATTAAAATGTTTCTGGCAGTTTGGGCTGGACCACAGAGCAGAGCTTGAATATACCACACGCTGAGAAAACGGAGGAACATGTGTGTCACGGGCAGGAAACAACAGATGGTTGGAAGAACGAAACAAAATGTACATCATCATTAGACACAAAGTTTTAGGCAAAGCCATTCCTGTTCCTAAGAGCCTACTGGCTTTTAACAGCCTGGCTACAGCTGAAGTATTATGAAGCTTTATGCTTGCCCCTAAGGAAGACATAAAATGCGATGGCTACCCAGAAGGGGCTCTCAGACTTCAGCAAGTTCTAAGTGGGAAGAAGAATTATATCACTGGAGCAGTGAAAATTAATGTCTTCTCCAGCTTGCTGAACACGAAGGCGATAACTGTTCTGGGCTCCTGTCAGAAGGCTGCAGCTCCTTGAACTCTCTTAAAATTCCTCTAGATAGTTCTTCAGCTTCAAACAGGGATCATGGGAATGTGTCTCCTATTTCCAAAAGGAAGAGATCTCCCCCTCCCACCCTCTATAAAAGCTTTGAAGAAGTATTCCCTTAGTTAAATGAAGAGATCTGAGGAAATCATTTTAACTACCAAATGTAGCAAGTCCCCAGCTACTACTGGTCCCAACAACACGCTTTGTACTTATAAATGATAATATTGCTGACTAGGAATACATCTAAAATGGGACAGTCGTGCACTTGTTGCAAAAATTTGTACAAACCAGCTTTATAATATTTACTAGCTCTTACCGCCAACAATAGCATTGTGTTCTATATAGGATAAAAACTAAACACAGGCACTAGTCCCAAGGACTGACAATCTAAACACACCCCAGGGGAACCGACAGAGGAAATAATGGAGAGACAGTGAAGTTGTTTTACTTGTTGTGTTGTTAACTCACTTCTTACAGGCTACACAACAGAGTGAGCATCTAGGAGGGACATGAGTTCATGCTGAGGTTACTGCTAGCTAGTTTACCCCTTTTTATGCCTTTGGGACACACAGGAGAAAAAAAGCAACTAACTACCAGTGGCTGTAACGGTGACAATAGTGGAAGGGAAGTGGACAACCTTTTTGTTCATATTTTACTCCCCCCCTTAATTTCTTTCCTTATTTTCCTAAGACAAAGATTACTCCAACAAACAAGCAGATTAAAATCAGAGAACTGAAGCTATTATCATCCACGGCTGTCATCCCTCCCTCTCTGACAGATGTCATTGCAGTTTTCAGCTCAATGTGTGAATGTAAGCCCATTCCAGACCTTGGCTGCTGTCAGATGTGCAGCTGAAAACAGTATTTTGGGAGTCAATTTGCAAGGGAAGTGGGTCCTGGCATCCTTTGGAAGGGCGCAAGCAGCTTCCTCTTCCATTTGCCTGTCTTTAAACCACAATCGTATCTGTCTCAGCTGTGAATACTTCCATGGAATTATTATTTTTTTCACAGGCGACAGAATGCAGTGAGCATATATATTTTTCGAAACTTTCCTTAACTTTTTTTTTTTTTCCTTCAAAGATCTTGGGTTTGATGTTGTTCTTCATTTCATTCAGACAGTACTCTGTGCAGTCCCTACAACTGCCTGGGAAGTGTGCACTGCACACAGAATAGAAATCAAAGTCACGTTCTTTAGCCTGCTTTTGTGTACTCCCATCTTAAGCCTCCAGTCCCATTTTTTAAAATGTGATTAAAGTGTAAATTACAAAAGATAACACTACTCCCAAGGACAGAAAAATATTAAAATAAGTTTGCAAAGCTAAGAGAGAAATATCAATCACTGGCAAGAAGCAGCTTAGGATATGAATGAATTGCACGCCATTTAGAGAAACAAATAAATGCAACAGAATTAATCAGAAGATGTAAAAAAGAGAGTGTGATGGTGATACAAAACAGAAGAGATACATGAGAGGACATGAAACAATAACCATGTGCCTCAAATCATCAGCTGGTTTCTGCACAGATGGAAAAAAACTCTGTAGAAATGCTGTAAGATTTTTTGAAGAGGGTTTTCAAGCTGGACATGAATTAAACACAAATTAATCCAATCTGTGCCCCTCCTCCTCCCTCCCCCACCATGGATTCACACACAAAAAACTTTCACAAAGTCAGTCCCCCATCCTGGGTTTCTGACCCTTGCTCTTCCTCTGCCAAGTTAGGGCTGAACTTTAAATAGTCTACAAGGCCAGGGTGTGGTGGCACAACAGCAGCACAAAAAAATACATGAGTTTTTTTCTGTGTTTGCATTCCCAACAGATTTCTCACAACTCCTATGAACTAAACTGAGGACTCAGGAGAGAAAGATGTAGAAACAGTCAGGCACAGCAAACAGAATTAGGAAATATTTTGCAAATAGACTTGCAAGCCAGGACACACAACAGCCAAATTCACTTTAAGTCTCAACAACACAGGTTCAAAGGTTTGAGTTACTCAAGAATATCCTGTGTTTAGCCAACACTGCTAATCTGGTGTATCTCCTCCTTGTCTGGACAAGGTTTCTTCCCTTCCCAACATACCCAGCACAGATAAATGCAATGTTACAGACACTCATAAACAGCGAACGTGAGCAAAACATCAGCACAGCTCTGAAAGGCAGGCCATATATCTACAGTCATAATGGGTTGAAATTTTGTTTAGTTGTTCTTCCTGCTGTTTGCCAGCAGTAAATGGCAATTGTACTTTCCAATCATGTTCAGCTGGGCTCTACGCCATTTTTTGCTGGTTTTGATGGCAGAGTTCTCAAAGACATATGTTAAACTCTCTGGCCCATGCAATAACTCACTAGGGTTGCACTCGTTTCCAAAGAGGCCTGACAAGAAGAGGGGAAGTAGTTTTTTTCAGAAAGGCAGCAGTCTTCTGCATTAGTAACATTAAACTTTCCCAAGGAATTTCAATAGAATTAACAAATTATTTTGATAAAAAAACAGCAGGCTTTGCAGATGATTTTTTCAGGGTTTTAACACAGAAAAATGTGCAAGCTTTACACCCACTCCTCAATGTTGTAAGCTCCCTTACAGTCTGTCCTGTGACCATTCTTAAATACCCTAACGTTACAGAGTTAATCTCATAACGCTAATGTATCCAGAAATAAATTACTGCAGTGATGTAGTTAGCTCATTTAACTTTTGAATCTACTCACTATGTAGAACTAAAGGTCATTTTCTATTAAAATATCTCCCTCCCACTTCCTTATCACCCTTTGCAACTTATGGGAGTTAATATTAGAAATCCTGTCTACACTACGTCAGGAAGCAGACAGGATGACGAAGCCAGAAAAAAAAACCCTTATTCTTTACTAACATAACACAGACATGGCCCAAAGAGAACATCTGCCTTCCTTCATGAACACATCTAATTATGGCAAATTGTTAACACCTTGAAGAGGAGTTTCATAGAAGGGTAAACTTTAACATATGCCATTCTCACACATAAAACATCCCATACTTCATACTTTTACAAACATATGTCCTTTTTCCTACAACAGTTTATCAAAGTCCTTGTTTTTGAAAAGGACTTCGACCCGTTTTCCATTCCTGTGGATGCATTTTTTAGTGCTTGCAATTATTTGCCTGCTCAAATAATTCCATAGAAACATCAAACTATGTAATCTGGGAACGCAGTCAGAAGATGAGACAGCAAGGCTGGCAAAACTGCAAAGGCAATTACTTCCCCACTTGCAACTTCAAGCCACTACAGTTTAGGTCTTTTGCAAAACCAAGCCTTTAGTTTATTTGGGCACCAAAAGCTGCCTGTCCATCTTGCAGCTCCTGCTACTCTTCCCCTTGAGACCCCACACTAAAGTCACAATGAATAATTTGACACTATCATTGCCATGGCAACAGCCTGATGTCATGCATATACAGAATTATGATTGACATTCCTGCATTATCCAACAAAAGGAGGAATGAGGGGAAGAGGGAGAAAACCAGACCGAGCTCCAATACTAATGGGGGAAACAGAGTATCACCAGCACTGTAAACCTTGCTTTATTCATAAATCTGCCTTCTCCCATTTTTCAGCACGTCAACATTCCTGTGAAGGGCTCCCATCAGACCCCAAAACACACACTCGTTACAGAAGGGTCTTCCTCAGATGTGCCCGGCTTTGCCCAGAGCACAGCAGGTGCCCTCCTGACAGCGCTCTCCTCAGGGAGAGGACTCCACCCTACTGCACGAAAGGTTTTTGCCACAGAGGTTAGACTTAAGAATGCACCACTTAAATGTCACAGGTATAGCCTAAAATAGCACAAGACGTTAAACTGAGTGGGGTTTTGCCCTCCGAGGACAGTATTCAGGTGGTCAGCTGGACTGTAAATCTTTCCTTTTCATTTTTTGCCAATGTTTGTAAGTGCTCACAGAAAGACACACGCAAACCATTAGGAATAGGATAAAATAACATCTGTTAAATATTTTTTAAACCCAATGTCTGCAGCAGTTCTCATAAAGGTCTACAGGCAATACCAAGACAAGGATGGAAACAGCCTTTTATTCTAAATTTCATATGTACACGGGAAGCCGTTTTACACAGTTTTGTAAATTCTGCGTAAAAGAGCTACTGTCATCCAATGTCACTGTGCTTACACTAATAACTTTTAAACACGGAGTACATTATTAACAACAAAAAACTGTTAACAAACAGGCATAAAAGACAAGATATGTGTGCTGATATTTCACATATATTCTAGAAACAAGTTGGCGCAAAAATAAAATGTGCCAGTAAAAAAAAATAGGCATTTTTAAAAAATCACACAATACATGATTTTCTCTCTTGCTTTCTCTCCATTTTGTACATGATATGCTGAGATCCATTCTCAAGCCTTTTCACATCAGGATTTTCAGGCACTTCAGCAACCCAGATATATTTTTTACAATACATGAAGTTCAGAATAACAAACATAAAAATAGCTGCTGCAAAAGAAATTATCATTTCCCATATGCACATTCAAATATTACTCACTGCTAGAGCCATCTTTTTTGCTTTCGCTATTTTTGGATACTGACATGTTTTCAGGATGATGTGTAACAGTTTGTCTCCACTTATCTCTCATTCATATACTTAAAAGTTTATTTTTAATGTAGCTTCACAATGCAACAATACAGTATATGGAAGCACAAGGCAGTTGTCCGCAAAGCTTCACAAACTGTAAAAAACAGAAATTGTTTTCTTTTCAGTTTTTTGATCCAAAGAAAAACTTTGATTTCTTCTGCTCTTGCTTTAAGCTCTCGCCAAGATTTGCCCCAACAAAGACAACTGTGTATCAGATGACCATGGGATGATACTCTCCTTATCTCTCTTTCTAGACACAAGTGTCATATGACCAAATTCATTTAGAAGTAAAGCAAAGCAGAACTTGGTTGTATGTTTGTTCATAATTTCCCATCTTTAATAAAATAGTAAAATATACTTATCAAGGGCTTGGCTGTGACTGTATAAATAGTCTCTCTTCAGTTATTTCATTTGTAATGGACTGTGTATTAAGATTATAAGGCAATTATAACAGGATTCTCAGGATAACTGAAAGCTTAATATTGTTTTCCTCATGAGTCAGGATAAAGGCTTTTTTAATAAGCTCAGAGTGGTGAGAGAGAGAAAAAAAGAGTGCATATGTGCATAATAGGAGAAGGATAGCTTTTCAGCATATAGACACTTAAATAGTGACCAAAAAAGATGGGTAATGACTCCATCTTAAAACATCCTAGAACTGAAACTGTGATCCAGAGCTGAGCTAAGCCTTATCCAATCAAGAGTGATACGTAACTCTCCTCCTGACCCGAGAGAAATAAAGAAGGACATGTCAATGATTCCTTCATTGTCAAATTCATTAACTGTATGCCACAAAGCTGCATGTTGGTGTAGTAGGTCACTGCAAAGTAAAACACATTACATCAAATCCTAGTAATAAGCCATTGACAACTAGTGGACTGGGCTATGGGACTTGGTACGCAGGGGCGGCGTTGCTCACTTCCGCTATGATTGTCAAATGGTGGAACATCCTTCCATGAATTCAACACTTGAGACAGAAGGGCAAAGACATAAGGCCCTTCAATGCTTTGCCCGTATTTTTAAAGGCACTGAAACAGACAATGGATATATTCCTTAGTACCATCAGTTTAAAAAGTTTTCAAAATAGAAGTCTTTTATTTGAAAATGTTCCTTATTGCATGATAAGTTGATCTTCATTTTCTTCACCTCAAGAATAAAATGGTCTTCCCTTTTCTGGTGTTTGCAATCTGTTCAGCCTTGCCACCTGAGACGGCGAAGGTGGTACATCTTGCCTGAAAGGACCTTTAGGAGGGGTATAATTAGGGTCCTGAATTTTCTTATATGAGTCATAGTTGCTAGGCCCTTCAGAAGAAGTTTTTTTTTTCAGTTGTTGTTCTTTCCGCCTTTGCTCTTGACGGAGCAGTTCTTGTGTTTCTAGCATTACCCTGGCATTGAAGCCATGTCCCCCCATATAACCATTCCTTGATCCCTGGTAGCTGGAATATCTAGGATTTTCCTTTGCAGTCTGGAACCCTTCTCCGGGAGAATAGCTCTGCTCCCAGGAGTCTTGAGATACAGAACTGGCATTTTTTCTGCTTTGCCTGGAAAGAAAAATGGAAGAGGCTTTTAAGACATAATGTTCTGGTTCACCTTCTATTGTTATTGACAACAATCCCTGGAAAGAAGGTGCTTCCACAATGCCATCAGGTTTCTCCCAGCTATAGCATTCTCCAGAAGTGATGTTCTCTTCTGCCCCAAGAGGCATCTTGCCTCTCTTCTTGGCAGAACATCTCCTGTACTGTTGAGCTATATTTCTAGGCCTCTCCAGGAGGAATATGTCATGGAAACTCATCTAGTGCTATAACCACCATCGTGTTCTCAAGAAAAGAGTGCCGCAGTTAGTTGCAGACCAGGAAAGGCCATACACACAGCTGTGCTTACTAAGAAACCAGACAAAAGCTGGCACTTGTAAAGTCATTCATGAAAGATTTGAATCTAGACTCACTCTTGATTAAAAATGCAACAGACAGATCTTTAAAACACTTGCTCTAACACCGCACAAGTCAGAAGATAAAGCTCATTACTGATAGGTAGTTACACAGATGAAAGTATCTTCCTCCCACTTCCAGAACTAAGGAATTTTGTGCTATCAGGACTGTTTCCCAATCTGCTATAGCTTTCATAAAAGAAAAGGCAGAAATAACCTTGTTTGCTTTTATTTTTTTTTTTTTGGCTCCAGGGAGTAAATAAATCAACTACATACATGAATTATAAATTCTTATCTCTTTTCACAATAAATCATCACATTATTTTGAAGACAGATTATGGTTTTGAAATAGCTTTAATTTACTATCAAGCTGCTAGATGCTTTTATGAATTTAAAATAAGATTGGAGATGATAAAGAAAACCAATTTTGTGCTGCAGCAAGAGATACCCACTTTGAGATTAAAATTAGTGTACGAGAATCAAGCAGTAAAACAAAAAATACTGCGACACTAATCAATAAGAAAATAATTTAGTTGGCTTGGTTTTTCATGCCAACACACATGACTGAGTGTGGCCTCATCCAATGAATGTGCAGTGAAGAGACAGGAGACACAGATAATTTTTCCACCGTGAGTAAAAGTAAAAAAATTACCTAATGTTTTGCAATCTTCTTTGCACACATATAATTTGAAAGTGACCATATCCACCTTATTTCATAATAGATTTTGAGACCTCTGGATGAAAACTGTTATTCAGGATGAATGTAAATTATGACAGCATAAATTGAAACATAACATAAATTCTTATGCAAATTTTTATAGCTGTCCCTGATATTCACATATCCATCTTTGCCAAAGAAGCAACGTCTCTGAGCCATGCGTTATCACTCCCTGGAACAAGAGCAAACTGAACGAACCTCTGTAGGTTACAAAACCGTCAGATTTCTGATCTAGAGCAAGATAAATTTTAAGTACTAGAAAATTAACTTGGAGTTAAACATTGTTTTTACAGTTTCACACGGGACAAGGGGGTGACTAGTTGAACTTATTTAATTTACTGACTGTTTTCTGGTACTTGTTCAAAATTAGTTGGCCCGCATTCCCTGTCTTTCTGGGAAGCTCCTTTAAAATTGACTCGAGTTTATTTGAGTGCAGTACTAATGATTTAAATGTATAAAGGGAAAAAAAAAGGAGGCTTCTAGAGACTGTAGAAGATGAAAAGCAACAAAGCTCAAGAATGTAGGCAGTGCACAAACTTTAATCATGACAAAGCCACAATTGCAACATTAAGCTTGGGACCTAAATTTCAGAGTAACAGAAAGATTTCTTTAAAGTTCAGTCACAGCGTTCTGAACAGTTTGCAAAGTTGGAGAACTAGATGTCACAGCTTGTTGTAAGAGTATTGCAGTATTTACAGCTCTCAACTTTAGCCCAAGGTCCTGAAATTCTGTCTGCTCTCAGCACAGCTCAAATATCCAGAGTGCTCAAAGTCCTGAAATTATTATTAATTACTCAGTGACATGTATTGCTAGTTTGCTATAATTTCTCATGTTAAAAATCACATTGAGTGAAGTTTTCAGTCGTTCCTTTCAAAACAAGCATTTCTATGACCCAAAGCATTATTCTCCAAATTTCTTGAAGATCAGTTTTTTCCTTACAGTTATTAATTTCTGCCACTGGAACTGCACTGCAACTGACTTTGAACTTTTAAATGCTACCAGTGATTGAGCAGAACAGGGGAAGCGAGTTCTAAGAATCATAATTTTAATACTAAAAATAAGCCCCCTAACTTAAAAGCAACACTAGCATCTGTGCTCTTCCACTAATCCGTGCATTGCTGGGACCAACAAACCTGAAAAAGAATTTCTCAGGAAAAACAAGATGGCATTAATAGGTCTGGTCACTTCAGAAGGAAGACAGAGATAAGAATCAAAGGGAGTATAAAGATTTTCAAAAGGACAAGCTAACAATCTAAGAAAATACAGTAACTTTACATTTTCCTTTCCCACCTTCCAAACGTAACAGAAAATTCTACATGGAAAGGTTACATCATGCGGAAACCTGAGAGATCTGTATTATTTTCAAAGATGGTGGTAGGATAAGAGTTTATGATTAGGTAACTTTGATTGTTTCCAAAAAAAGAGTTATGATACACTTGGTAAAACACATTATTACAAACTGCTTTTTCGACACAGGGCACAAAAAAGAACACAACTTCATTGGAAGGGAATTTGACACCAACCTCCAGTGTAACGGATTCTTCATTCAACCATTGCCACTGATATTTGAAAAGGCGAAGACTATTTTCATAATGCTTACCTATGATAGGTAATTTACAATACAATTTGGGTGAACTTTTAGTAATTCTCAAAGCTAAATATCAAATAAAAACCATTTTGACCAAACAGTGATTTTTTTAAAAAAACCCAGATTTGTTTAGACAAAAAATGTATTAATTTTCTGCATTCTATTGCTAATGACCCAGTAACTTAGAGGAAATGTATATACTGGAAACTTGAAGGACCTTGATTTTTTGGATGGAGATTCTCAGTTCCATATTCTTTTGTTTGAGCTCTTGAGGTTTTTTTTTTCCCTTTTAATTTTTGCTTTTAGCATCACAAAGATAGAATTTCTACCTAGTAAGCAATTAGACCACAGAAAAAAATCACCTGACATGTCAAAAGGGGACAACACATGTCATGCTCAGGAGACTTTTGTAATTGCAGAAAATTAAACTGCATGGTGTCCCACAAAGAATAGCTTTGTTTTAATGTCTCAGTTCTGTTGGGTGCTGAGTGTCATCATATCCCACTGAAATCAGCTCTGAAGCAATACTCTTAAAATAAACAGCTACCACATGCTCTCACTTAGGAAATTTTATGCCTCTTCCACACTAAATACATTTCACCTTGTATCAATGCTAAACAACAGTGTCTGCACTAAGCACAACATTTTCTTTCCACAAATGAATTTACCTCCAGGCTCATATACACTGAGGAGCTTTTCAGACAGTTACCATACCTGGGTAATGAGCTGTACTGCCGCTGAGCTTGTTGGAAACTCTCTCTTTCTTCCTGCCTCTGCCGCTGCATTTGAACCTCTACTGATACTGAGTGTCTGCCGCTCTGCGAGTACGTCTTGGTGTTTGGCTACAAAATGAAAATGAAAATGTCTTAAACATACTAGAAGAATACCCACAGAGTATAAATTGCTGTTGTACACATGCAGTTTTATTTGTTTCAACACGCAGTTCAAGTAGCTCTTTCACAACAATAGGTTTAATTAGGTTAAATTCCATAACCATGGCCTGTGCTACAGATTTTGTTTTGGACCCACCATTTCTGAGATGTATCAGGAAGACATTGGTCCAGAATGGGTTATGCTTTTATAGTAACACTGAAATTTAAATCAAAATTTAAAGGTGGTGGAACAGATCTTCAGACACTGTAAGTTTACCACCTAGCCATGGTACTACTAAGTTTTAAACCCCACTGAGGATCTGAGGGAGGAGGGCGCTCCTTTGAACCTCCCCTCAAGTGATGCTCTCCTTTAGTGGAGCCATCCTGTTCTGCTGTTGATCCAGATATGCACCACTTGCTTTCCTAAGAGACAGGGAAACATTTTCTGGTTCAAAAAGATCAAGTAGATAAATTTAATGAGTCTCTAGTGGACAACAGGGAATTCTGTATCTCTGAGAAGGACTTTAGATAACATCTTAACAAAGTGACAATTTTAAACTTTGAGGCCAATAGTAAGAGCAAGTGAAAATGGATGGGCCTCCTGCGAATACAGAGCATTGCTGCACAAGATCTGGCAGAATGGCTGGATTCAAATTTTGGATTACAAAAAAGTTTCCTTTTGTAAGGATACTACTTTTCATTTTACATCACTACTTGCTTCAGATTTAGTGATTTCAATTTGCAAAATAGGGTACCACAAAGTGAAAGAATGATATGAACTTTTCTTGTTGTTTCAATAATAAACTTCCACCTAACAAAGAAACAGAGCATTGTTTTATCTATCTGCTTAAAATTACCAGTTCCATTCAAAACACGTAAGTCTAATCACTGGGAGGTTAGGGAGCATACCCACTTCTCTGAGCCTGGGACTGAAACAGCTTGTCCCAGAACTGCTTTTCTTAAAGCACTTTTTGCCTTTTAATCTGCCTTCCCTCAAAACACAAATCTCTCCATTTCTGCCATTGTAATTTCTGCAGCACAAAGATACTATAATAGCTCACAAATATCTGCAAGTTAAAAGGCTTTTCAAACTTCATATGTTGAAGACAAGTTTTAGAAACCAGGAAGTTGTCATTTGTGACATAAACTACTTCTTTGTCTTACTGTATAGTCAAGTACCTGGGGGTAGCCAGAAACACAACACATTTGAAACAGGAGTACAACTTTTAGAAACTTCGTTGTCAATAAGCACACACTTGAGACAGAGCACCAGTCTCGTCTCAGAATATAACAGACATAATTCAGTGAACAATTGCCTCTTCTGTTATGAGAAAATTACTGTGCAAAAGAATCAGAATGTGAAAGCATAGACTATGAGTAACAGAGAACTTATTAAAGAGAATCCCTAATGCGAAATTGATGTCTACTTCAGAATAGATTTACTCTGTAAAAACCTCAGTGAAACCCCTAATGAAAAATGCTTTAGGAATGGTATGATGAAGCAACAAATTGAGAAACAGAATCATGTGTCAGCCTTGTGGGAAATTTTCTTAGAGATGAATAAGCTGTACATATGTATGTCCAAACCAACAACCCCCATGGAGATTTCCTACTATATTAAATAAGGGCAACACATACAGAGCAGCATTTCAGTTATTGCATATGTCAACATTTCTAACTTTCTTGACTTTATTGAGAATCTTCTGACATTTGGTATTTTATTGAAGGGCTCAGCTATGGAAGCGAGTGATTACCTGAAAATCACAAGATTTATTTGTGAATTCTCTCCAGTGTGGTTATAAGCAGCTTACAGAGAACCGGAGGGAAACTCAGAAGTTCCCATCTCGACTTCTCCATAGGGAATAAAAACCGTTTAAACTAAGATTTTAGAGCCAATCTCCTCATTTGTTCCATTTCAGCAACGCTGGAAAGCTTGCAGCTACATTATGTCATATGTAAGAAAGTAGTTATCACAAATAAGACACGAAATCAGAATTGCTCCTCTTTATTTGCAAACACAGTTTTACTTTTTTCAGTTCACTGTAAATATAACAGATTAAAGGATTTTACAGTACTGGGAATGGTTAAGTTACCAAACAGGCAGAACTAGAATTGAGCTGCTGCTCAGTTTAGGTTTATGCATCATCTAGAAAGCATGAATGCAAGTTTCATGCACACATATATGAAGAGAGCTGAAGTTACCACAAAAGCCTTTACTAAAGTAACAGAGGCTTTGAAAGCCCCAATGGACTATGAATGGACTAAGATAAAACATAGCTTCAGATATATTTTTTTTTTAACGCATGCAGGAACCAGTGTTTAAAGGGGTATGGTGCCTGTCAGCCCGCTGTAGTACATGCCCATAATGACGGGATCTGAGGAGTCAGGTCTGGATTCTCCACAGTTCACAAAGATTTTCATCTAATAGACAGCATTTATAATTTGGAGGGTCCAAAGGTAAACATCTAAAATCCATTATCAGATTTTCTGAAGGTATGAGTACCAGTATGCCCTGTTAAACTAAGTGGATTTGCACTACTGAACTAATCTGAAAAGGATAATTATTTAGAGTCCTGTCTGCATATTATTCACATTTACAATAAGCTGTTCATAAATTGGATCTGCCATCTGATTTCAAGCATCCAAAAATATGGCAGTGAGACATAAAAATACTCCCTCGGTATGTAAACACATATTCCATAACATATATACACACAGACAGGCACATTCAACCATCTTTTTAATGAAAAGGCCTTTCTTCCAAATCTTTTCATTAAAAATCTCAGTGATCCCAGAGTGAATGTCCTTGATGTATGGTTATGATGATATAAAGACTTAACATATTCCTTTTTGTATCCTTAACTTGTTCAGAAAAATGCAAATCGCCATACAGTGATTTATCTTTCCAATATGCTTTCTATTAAAATATATAAACAAAAAATAAATATCTCATAAGTAATCTTAGTCTTCAACAGCTAATCGGTAATTTTGTCTCAATTCCCAAAGTTGGCAATTTTATACATATATATTTATATAAAATTTATACACAAACACACATCTATATACATGCATACCCCATCTATGTCAGCACTAAACAGTCGTGATCAAAAAAAAAAAAATGCAAATTTTCACATCTTTCAACAGCTCCAAAAAGCCATGTATAAGGAATGCACACAACACAGTAATTTTAACAACAATATCAGCACGAGGCTAAGTACAATTATAACAACCTGAAATAATCCAACAAACCTGGCAACAGCTTGGTCTTCACAGTACAGATTGATAAGAACTCTGGCCTCGTTTGCAGTGAGATGTATGACAAGCACTGACCTTTTACATCAGGATGTGGTCAAGGCCACAATTAACAACCAAGGCTGCATTATACAAATAGATGTATGTTCACGTCTTCCACAATACCTTTAAGTAAGTGGCAATGATAGCTATTGCGCTCAGCATTGTTTAACAGTACTCAGCATGGAAAACTGTGCTTTAGGATACATGAAACTACACAGCTCTCTTCTCAAAGAGGCATTAATTTAAAACCAGGGCTGCAAAGTTGAAAGTTCCCACAGGTTTCTCACTTTAGGGCAATGACAATTTTTCATTTCACGGAGAACGTATGCCCATGGCTTATGGTGCACTGACCATGAACAGCAGTAAAGGGAAGCATATTTTAGGTATAAAGACCCCTCCTCTCTTTCCTAGCTACAGCAGTGGCTGCCCACACAGTTTCCTTCCCTGCAGACTGTCAGCATGGATCTTCTAGGACTGGCACAGATCAAAGTTGCCACAGAATTAAGGGAAGGAGATCATGGGGTTGATTGAGAGCATTGGGTTTTCGATGAGATCCAACTAGTTCAGGTGACAGGAGATCCATCAGTTGAGGTGACCCTATCTAACAGGGTACTGCCATAGGGAGAAGCTGAGAGAAATGCTTACTGATACTCATAGAACTCCTTTGTGTTGATAAAGAAATGGTTAATAAAGAGATTGCTAAAGGAACAAGTTCCTTAGTATTATTCCAGTTATTAAAAAAGACCATTATTTAATATTAAAATAAATGTGCTAGGTTTTTTTTTTCCAGATTAAGCCATGTGTTTATCCAAGAAGTTTCAAGTTCACCTGGGAAGTTGGTAGTGACAAGGCCCCCCAAAAGTCCGTGGTTCTTATAGTTCTGCACTAATTAGAAATAGATAAGATTAAATGACCTTGCCTGCTTTATGTATAAATGCACTTGGCATAGATGACAAACAGTCCAGTAACTGTGTATATCAAAATTCAGAATGATAAAAAACATTCAGCGGTTCTGGGAGATGTTCTTCAAAACTATTTTTACTTCCATACCTTTGTTTATATTGCTATGGTGAACGGAGCATATAGCAATATTTCTTTTAAAAATTGCCAACAGCTGTGTGTATTTAATTTTCCATTTCACGTAAATTAACAGAATGAAATTAGTGTGGTTAAAAAAGTTTTAAAACATAAAATTTTTTATTAAAAAATAAAAGAGCCTAAATCTTGGCAAGAAATTGCTGGTATTTCATGAAATCCTTTGCAGACGTGACAGAGAATAGATATTAACTACACTTACAGCTGAAGAGAAACTACCTGTGAAGAGGCTGCCCCACATAACTTCGACTTCCTCTCTGAAACACACTGGGGTAGGAGAAACAGAATTTAGCTTCTAAAGTATTCTTTGTCGACTGCAATGCTTCATTAGATATTGCCTAATATCTTGAAGAAAATATCCTAAAAGAGACTCTTGAAATGGATTAATAATAAAAAGAACTAATATATTACTTTTCTCTCTCATTAACATGTTGAGTAATTCTACATAATTTACAGCCTGATATAAACTTTACAATGTCTTGAATATAGTTTGTTTTTCATTTTTCCAGGTAAAATTAACATGTTACAATCAAAGTTACAGCAGTAAAACCCAGGCTTTTATTTTTCTGGAAGAATTTTAGATTATTTAGAATTCATTATGGTTTTGAGTAAGTCATGGACTTGAACACAGGGATAAGAAACAAATGCCATAAACAGATAAAAAAAGAATATTTTTTTCTTTAAATCTGTCTTAAAAGACAAGAACTGCACGCCAACAATCATCAGAAAAAACAAGCATAGTCCCTAAACTTACAGAGCATTTATCTATCAGGGCATGGCTATGTATGTTATTAGGACTTCCGGAGTCCATTCTCTGTGAAAATCATGCAATTTTTTACCTTTCACAAATTTGCGTAGATAATTAAAGCTATACTCAGACAAGTCAGGTAGTATATTTATTTTGTCCCAGTTAGCTGTTATCTTTGGGAAAAAAAAAAATCTTTTCATTTGACTCCTAAATATTTAAAGTAGAGTTTGCTCAGCTGCTTTCTCACCATACAAAAAAGATCCAGGATGACTGGAGATGAATGTATTTGTGAATGGAATTTGTCACTTTCCATTTTTCTTAAAGATGAAGAAATAAACCACCAGCTTTTGTCCCTCCTGCATCTTTGTGCTTCTACAAGAAGGCCTGGCAAGCAGTTGTAGTGTTTCAATGGATTTAATATGCTCTTTTTCTTTAATTGGATTGTTCACTCCCATGACATTAGGGTTATAGTCCGGGGATCTGTTAATTAAGATGTGACTAGGCAAAAATACAAGATATGGAACAAATTACTGTCAAAATCCCCCAAACTCCAAGACTGGTACAAAGAAGGATAAATCTCAGCAGACCCAATACTACCCAGGAAAGAAGAAAATCCCAGGACCAACATTGGTTCCAAAGAGAAAAATCAGCCCCCAAAAAATTCTGCATTTATATATAAATGTCACAGGAACAGCAAGGACCTTAAATATTAACAAACACAATGTGATTCCACACAGTTCTACATGCCGAGATACACATTTCTGCAAACTCTGACTGGATTTAACACCAGCAGGATTGAAATAGACTAATCTTCCCCACCTTCACACACAAACCCCAACCCCCCACCCCACGCCACCCCGTGTAACTTCAGGCATACAGTACTGGCCTTGAAACTCTCGTGTACCTTGTTTTTTTGAAAAATACAAGAGCCATGTAAGAGAAAAAGACTTGATAAAGCTTGAGAAAGTTATCTTAAAATAAACAAATGCAGAAACCTTTTCATAAAGCTTTGACTCAATTGCAGAACTAGTAGATTTTAGAGACAGCTTGATCTTGTGACAGTTAGTCAGTTATTAAACCTTAACAGTGTGTCATTCATATGGCCTTGAGCAGAAATGTTACGCTGCTTAATAGACAGTGTCATCTCATTCCAGTGCTATCACTTTTGCGTCTGTTAAGCTGCCTGATGCTGTACGAATACTCATAGGCAGTCAAGTATTTTGTTTACTGGCAAGGCAACCACAGCCAGGCAAAAAGTTCGGCTCTCGCATTACTCAGCTATAGAGTAGCCCTGATGGGCACAGCCAGAAACAGATGGGGTCAGGTGTTGGTCTCTGCCATGGGTATCACCCAGAGCCAGCATGATGCAGAGCTCCATGCTACAGAGATCTGCCTCCAACCTCTCCTCCAACCAGAGGAGACTGAAGGTATTTGTCACGGGTAACTGGACTCCTGTGTCATAGGCCATTAATAGTCTGGGATGGATTGGAGTCAGTGACGTTCACAGGATCATTTTGATAATATATTAGCCAGTTTCTGAGCTATTGAGCTTCTCTGAATATCCTCAGAGATGCCAGATTTCCGTCAGCACCCATTACTTACACTGCAAACTTTGTGTTCATTTATACTGCCTTAAAGTAATCAATAGTTCCACATCACATCAGCACTTTGTTCCCCATCTTCAACCTTCCCATCAGCTTGTTGATGAGAAATGCAAACTAATTATCACCTCATCGCACACACTTTGTGGATGGGTTTTTCCTCTCTTTCTACCCAATCCAGGTCAGAGTTGCCTGCTGTCAGGTAGCTCAGAGACTTCTCTGGATATAAAACCTTTTGTTTATGTAGCCTGCACAACCCATCTCCCTCAGGTGAAAAAGCACTTTTCAGCAATGGTCCACGTGCAGGTGCACTGTTCGCTGCTGTGGTTTGTAACCAACAGCCTACAGATGGAGAAGACTGAAAAGACGATGATGGATGTATCTAAGTATTTTCCTGCATACATATTATAAACCCCTTCTGCATTTTTTTGTGTCACTGGTATTTAATAATACATCTGGATCTGTTTTGAGAGGGTGTCTTAACAAAGTCCATCGTTTTACACTAACATGTTACAGTAATACACACTCCTTAAGAGAGAGAGGGTTATGGCTCCTTAGCACTGAAATGACTGTGAACTGCTGAAATGGATGAGATCATTGCTTTATCCTTTCCAAGAATTGTGATATTGAAAGGCTGGAGTACCCGATGGAAAAAAAAATTATAATTCAAAAATACTCTGAGACTTTTTTTTAAAGTATTTATCGAAAATAAAACATTCGATCACCCACGTATTTAACAACAGAGCAGCTCCTACAAAAGCAACAATAAGCATCAGAATTAATATTAATATATTAAGCTGAATTAGTCACATTGAGCTCATTTGCATGATCTGTAGAAGGGGAGTAAACAGAGAGATCCCATTTGTTTGAATAAGAGAAAAAGGAAAGGTCAGTGTTCTGACCCACAATTTAGGAAATTATTCCATTCCTAAGGTAATCAGCCTGTCATCTAAATAATTCCCTCCTCGCTCATTACAAGAAACTATAATAAAAACCAAGTTGCCTGTCTGAAGTTGCTATGGCATTTAGATATACAACAATTTGGCCCATGACCTTCAGTAGTTAAGTTCCCAAGTCTTCAAGCCTGCAAGTTTTTCTCATACAGTTTTCCCAAGAATGCTGCTCAAATCTCCCATTTGAAGACTGAACAGCAGTTGCGTAATGGAAAGTACCTCCTACACCCAGCCCCCTTTCACTCCCAAACTGGTACACTATAACTGTGATGAGCTATCACATTATCTTCACCACATCAAATCAAAAACATCTGGTCATTAAAAAAACGTTCACTTTATTTATTCAATTTTAGAGAAGGTCAGAGGTTTGCAAACACGGGAAAAGAGAATCCTATAACCTGATACAGCATATTAAGCAGTCATTCAGGGATACATTTACCTTTGTTCCTCTCCATGCTGCATGTTAAAAACACCAGAGGTTCAAATTTGTGAGATTAAGATGGACAAGGACACAAAGACCAACAAAAGTAAAAAATTCTTCTATATCCTCCACAACAGGCAAAGATGACACATGCGTTATGGTGTTACCTAGGTTGCTCTCAGTGCCTTCATATGCACAGATGCAAATCTTCAGCTATTTCCACCTTGGTCTCATGTGCGTCATAGCGTTCAATAACTATAACCCCTCCCCTACACTTACTTTGGAGGAAGCTGTGAGAGTTTCTACTGCTATCACCATACAGTTCCCGCTTTTTGGGGAATGTAAGCAAATTGCTCACTGTTTTTACTGTGAATTTTAAACAAAAAAATGCAATAAAATATTTGCCCCATATTTAAAGTATCCTAATTTAGGATATATACTTGATTAAAAAGCAACACTGATTCATTCAATTATATTAAACAAGATAAGGACGTGGATTTACATAATTGTATCACATCGCTAGATCAGATTGAACAGGGTTTAAATGATCAATTAGGATGGGTATCTCAACATGGAGCTGCCTCACTAATATAAGTGGCAAAGGGGTACTATTGTGAGCATGCTGTTAGGCACATCTCTCCTTTTGCCTGTGAAAACACATAGCTCTTTCTCTTAAGGACAAGAACTAAGCACAGTGATACTGCTTCAGAGAAAATACCACTTACAAGGTTACATTTTCTCTCTAAATTATTTGTCATTAGTATGTGTTTTATTCTGATTTTCCTAGAAATTTCAGAATAATTGAAACTACTTTTGAGGCAAAAACAATACAAGCAATAACTCACACAGTCGAAGGTCAAAACACAGAGCAAATAATGCACACAGGACAGATGGCCGAAAAGTTTAAGAATGAAATAAACATGAATGAACAAAAAAAATGGGGATAACAGAAAGGGCAGAAGTGTGGAGGCAGAGGACCCTCCATCTTTATCGGTCTGTTCTCGACCAGCCCGAGGACAGTGGAAGTCAGTCAGCCTTTCCAAAGCTGACAGGCTCCATACACTTACCCATGGCTGCTCAAAACTGTAAGTACGTCTCCTGTCTTCCACGTCCTCATCTTGCTTTGCTTGCTGAAACTCTTGTCTCAGGCGTTGTATCCGGTCATGATTGTTAGGAGTTGATCTGTTGCTGAAAGAGGGAGGATGAAAATGATCAATATACTTGGGAACTGCCATCTGTGACTGTAATTTCTTAGCATGGGACTGCTACTACAGTGCAGGGGTACAGGCTTAAAAACAATTTCCCAGCATTTAGTACAAAGATCCTGAGTTTTCTGAAGATGGTTAATGATGTTCGGACTTACTTAAAAAGAAACTTCAGATCGTGTAAGAATAAGACGAATAAGGCGAATAATGATTGTAATTCCTAAAGTTATCAGAAGTTACCGGCATCTTTTCAGTCTATGTTACTTCTAGAAATGAAGGGGAATGCATGTGTTAGTGGCAGATTTAACATAAAGGGAAAATAAGAGAAAAGTCCTAATGATCTCTGCTACTGAATAAACATAAGAGATACTTTTTCCCAATCAATAAACTCTAGTACTCTCAGATCTTTCTTTGCATCAAATTCATTACAATGTCTGAAGGCCCTACCTATATAAAATTTGATTATTTCCCCCAATCAATAAGAGCCTGTTATCCCCTAGTTCTTCTTTTTAACAAGTCTTTTAAACTGATCAGTCTGAAAGCATAAAAAGGCTTGGGGCCAGTAAAAAGAAATCCATTTGACAGTGTTGTATGCAGGAACGCATCCGGGCAGCAGACAGGGACACCAGTGGGCTGGGGAGGGCTCAGCCCCGCAGCCCGCCCCAACCGCTACGTACCAGCACACCCAGAACCGGGAATTCTTCAGAACCATCAGTTTTTCCACTACGTCTGTCACAGGTAATCTGCTCTCCTAAGCACATAGGTAATGAAGTATGCACAGAAATGGTTTATTACCCAGGACAGAGGCAAAGTGGATATTTATTAATCTCGTTGCCATTTTTCCAGCTGTGCAGCTCGTACCTGACCTACACAACCCCCATCGTATTTCAAACGTGTTAATGTGGGAATCACAGGAAGCCTGACAAACAAATATGTTATATCAGAACTAACCAGAAGCACTTTAATCTCTTACTACGGCCTTCTTAAGCCCTGCATTTCATTGTTTATTTCAAAAGAGCTGATGAGGAGTGGTCAGCGATTAGTTTGTTTCAAAAGAGAAATCTGCAGGGAGACAACGGTAAACAATTCCACAGATTCCTGTTCTTGGACACAGGGTACAATAAAACACAGTGAATTTATATCCCATGTCTCCTCTCATACGAAAAGAGACAATACTGGAGTCCATTTGTGTCTGTTTTCCATGTCTCTTGGGATTGGTAGGTGCAGTGGCTTGATGGCTGTTGCTGTTTGAGATGTTACTTCCCACTCTTTTCAGCGCCCTTAAATGGAGTTTGGTTGGCCAAACAAAAAAACAATTAACACGGCTCTAGTGAAGACTAATTTTTGAAGATGTTTAGGGTTTTCTTCTCTTATTTGAAACCAAAGTCAAAGAAAAGGAAGGAATTTAAGGAAGTGTTTTCTTTCTTTCTTTCTTTTTGTTTCTGTTTTTTGTTGTTGTTGTTGCAAACGGGAGCTTTAAGAAATGCGTTATTTGTAGAGTAGGTCAACTTCTATGTGCAAATTGCCATTTTGAGAAATACAGTTAAATAAAGGTTTATTTAGAACAGGGTGAAATGAAACACTGTGGCATTTTCAGAATTTACACTTCATTGTAGGTGTGTTGCTAATTCTATTTCTTTAATTCAACTTAATTTTGTGGAACAGCTTATCTCCATTTGCAGTTTTTGTTACGTAAATTTATTCCTTATTGTCAAATTCTGCTCAGCTTTACTAACAACCACTTGGTTTTTTCCCATGCATTGCTATACACTGCCCCTTTTAAATCCAATCACCACAATTTAGTACAAGACATATGAAATACTTTTAAATGGTCTGTTGATTTTTAAAACTGGCACTGTTAAGCTAACAAACAGGTAGTCCAATACTTTCTACACAGACTGTAAGACAAATTGCACTTAATTTAGCAAAATACTTGAAGTACTAGTATGTCAGGTATAAGAACATACCTTTGAAAGAGAAATGTCGAACTTTGGTGCAAAATTACTAGAAAAGCACTGTATGTAGACACCTGGAAGATACTCAAGATGACTGGCAAATAATCAGCTTGCCTTAACCAAACTCTAAGGGTCCACAGTGCAAAAGGGACACTGCAGCAGTTTTCCAATAGCAAAGAAAAACAAGTAAGCGCTCAAAACACTGAACTAAACTCTGTGCATTATAAGGAGCAGACACACTCTACCACCCCCAAAACGGGCTACTGGAAGGAATATTACAGATATGAGGACTTCTGCACATTTTGTGATTGTTATTCCTTAAAACAATGACATTAACAGGGGAATAGCAAGCAAATGCATAGTGTCCATGCCAAGAAGACAAAATGTATGTCTTCTCCCAAACACCAAATGCATGAATTTGACACCCTTTACACTGCACAGATGGAACAAAGGGCAAGGAGAATCCTGGGATTTAGGATTAACTTGTCTCCAGACCTAAGAAGAACTTATGCTAATGACACAGAAAAAAACCAAAAAGTCAAGCTAATTTTAAAGAAGAGTTATCCAAAGTTATTAAAAGGTTTGACAATAGCAGAGAAGATATATCTTTTAACAATATTTCTATTTTATCTGAAAAGCAAGGGATGTGACCCAAATTTAGAAAATTGCAAAAGAAGTGAATTATAAAAAAGGACTATTTCACGGAAAAGAAAGAGCTGAATTAAAAGACAAAACCACTTCTGTGTCTACGCAAATTTCTTTGTGCTCAAGAAGTCTGTGAGACACAGAAAGTGAGGTCAAGTCAGCAGTTTTATAATAGTACCTTTTTTTTTTATTTTTATTTTTTATAATAGTAACATTTAGAAGAGGAAAAGGCAGGCAGCTAGGGAGGTGCTAAGATACCATTAAGAAAAGCCTATTTGAGGGCTTAGACTATGTCTCGGTTTGGCTTCCTTTTGATTCTGTTTTTCTCTCCACCTAGGTTAAATTCTCTAGGTTAAATTATTCAGCAGCCCTAACTTTCTCACCAGAGGAGTCTTGCACATCTCTATCCTGGCTTGCCATGGTGTCTCCCATTGCTTTTCATGCTTCTTCTCATGCAGTTAATTTTATTGTCGCTGCTTTTTTGCTATGTGTTTTTTTTTGTGTCTCCTACTGCTCTTTGCCTGCACTCAGGGAACACTTGGCATACCCCCTTGCTAGCTTACTCAACCCTCAGCCAACAATTACTAATTCCAGAAGGAGGGAAATGCAAAAATCATAATCGCAGTAGAAAGCTGACACAAATAAAATGTTGTAGTCAAAAGTGCAAATCCAACTTTATTCCTTTTCAGATCCTGAGACGTTCTGTTTTATCTCAGCTCTTTATGTAAGTCACATCATTATCCCTGGGGACAGACCTAAGCAAATTATTTCCAGTGTGAAAAGTCCTTAGCCAGTCTAAACCAAAACGAATTTTGACTTATTGGATGAATGCAGGAGAGGTAGGGTTACATCAACAGACTACTAGGATACAGGGTTGCAGGTGTTCCCGCTGCTTGAATTTCCTTTTGACTTATGTAGATGGATGGCACAAGCCCTCAGAAATTTAACTAAGTGCGCCATGTTTTACTTGAACTTTTCATTCAAATGAACTGAAAATGTTAAGACAAATTCACCTCGAAGAATTCAGGTCTACTAGCAGGAAGGAAGGAGTTTAACTTGAAATCCATCCAAAGATTATTGAAGATTTGACCTGTGCTTGTTTTAAACTTGTTAGCAAAATGGGAATTTCAGCTCTCTGTAGTAGCCACAGCTGGCCCAGACAGCCTTTCCCTGTGCCTGCTTAATAACAGGATGGCTGTGAACTTGCAGAATTAGCACGTCCCCGCATTGGATGCAAGTGATGGTCTTCTTTCAAAGTGCTTCATTATTAAACGTTCTTAAAAGAAATAAAAATCTAGGAAAGGATTTTAGGGCTAAAGTTAACTTGAGTTGCAAAGCGGCTGGGCTTCCTTGTATCACATCTCTACTTGGCACCCCAGTGCCTTCCATCTGCAGATGGCATATTTCACCATCAGCTATTTTGTGAGCGCTGCTTTAAAACACACACCCGCCAGCATGGGCTAAAAATGCAACTGTAAGCAAGGTTTAGATAGGCCAGAGCTGTCACAGGTTTCCAGGAACTAGCGGTCGCAGCAATGACTGTCAGAGTCTCAGATCATTAAGCAATGTCTCAGTGTGATGTCATGCACTGATGTACAGAGTTGTAATCCTTTCCAATCAGACAGATTTTCAGTGTGATAAAGTAGATATAAACATGCTACTGAACAGGGATGACTAAAGCTTTGGAAAAAAAATTTATTGGCTTGGAAAAGCATGGAAAAGGCTCTTAACAACACCACCAGGCAGTTGTAACATGACTAGAATAACCAAAAGGTTAGTAAACAAACAGTGTTCTTTACACCTTGGTATCTTTTAACACCGATTAGAGCTGCCAGGGGCTCACTGGCCTGACCGGCTGCTTAGATCTCTGGATAGCAGTTATAAAAGACAGATGGGTTCTTATTTACTTCAAGCTGGCAAATAACTATTACCTATTTGTATAAATTAAATCCCTTTCCATTTGGACAGTTTACTCACATCATATTAAAAATCAAGAGCTGAATTTTAATCTGCATATGTCTACAGGTAGAGAGGAGCAGAAAAAGAGTTTATTTCCATCTCATTGTGGATTAATGATGTCCTTGCTCTGGTGGCCATGCCTTAGCTGGCATCATACACCCTTGTAATGTCCAGAATTAGCTGAGTGTCTACGAAATCGGCCCCTTCCTTCATGACCGGAGCAGGATGAAAACAGCCCAACAGAAAGCAGAGTGGTGATAATCTAATATAACAGCTTCTGCTACATTTAATGAAACTCGAGCACCCTCTTGCCACAGTGCTTACTCCAAGCAGATGGATTTGTCTGTTTTGGATGGCCCTTGAGGGTGGATAAGCAGAAACTGTCAAGTTGTTGCAAAAAGCTGCGGACGTAAAATAAAATGGAAGTATGCCCTTTATCAGGCTTAAAGTTAGCACCATGCTCCAATGTGCAGTCTGCTGGTCTGTTCACATTAAACAGATTTGTTAATCATCAATGACACAGATTACTGTGCCCACACACCACAGGGTTGATGAGGGCTGAGCAGAAGCAGAGTTTGCACTGTCTCCTTCCTGCCACCAGCTTGCTATGGCAGGTTGGTCTTTTCCTAGTTTTTGTTCTATGTTTTTTTGGTTTTGTTTGTTTATTTTTGATGTCTAAATACCTGTCCTCAAGCATACATTAGTTTAACCATTCAGCTTGTCCTCTCCTTCCAGTCCGCCCTACATACAGTCTTTTTCTGAGACACCAGGGAATAGATTTTCCACAAACACACAGTTATCAATGCATATAGACCATGGCTGGCATCCTGTAAGAGCTGTTGCCTGATGACAGAATTGCTATATTCAGCCTGAGAAAAAAATCAGCTGAGCAAGAAATCATATTTGTTAGACTACAAATGTACTTGTAACACAGTGCAGCTATAACCTGGAAGGAGGCATAGAAAGGTCTACCCTACCCTACTCTGTTTTTTTCTTAAATGTCAAAGAATTTGTTGGGAATAAGGCATTAAAAGGTGGGGGAGAGGTGTAAAAAACCCCCAAACAGTTCAATTACAAAACTGCAAATAAGAACAACTTCTCTGCACAAGCTTCATTAAGTTTTATTGGCTAGTATCTTGGGGTTTTACACCGAAACCACAGGTCATAAATTCACAGTAAATCCCCCATATGCTCACCAAACACCTGAATTCAATTTCTCTTCTAGTTGTAAGAAACGGAATGTGCTGCTCAAATTAATTATGCATACAAAGTTAGTTTCTAACAAGGGCAGCTTCTTGCATGCTGAAGGGTACACATCCTATCTGAATTTTTTCTCCGAGATCTCTTTCAATCTTGGCTTATTTCTACTGTTCACAGGGTTACAAAAATCCTTCTCTGTTGCCATTTCATATTTGCTAAATGAATGCAAAGCATTATATATCCTTTAAAGTCTGCAGTTTTTAAAAGCAGCTAAATTCAGGGATTGGCTTAATGTGACAGGCAAGATCTAACATGTTACCTGTACACATACCTACACACTTTGGTGTATTAATTCCATCAAAACAAGGATTTTAAAGCTAGGATTTATGTCAGTATGTATGCATGTGAAATCAGCTCATCAGGAAGTTTCTGTCATTCCCAGTTTACCTTCGCAGTGGTAGACATCAATTCCAATATCACAAAGAAGTTACAGAATTCCCCAAACACACCTGCTTTCTTCAGTGAAATAAATTAATTTCCAAATTTTGACATTGTGATTTGTTGATGGTTTCACACCAATTTCAACCAAGTAAATCATTAAAAATCAAAACCATACATCTCTATTCTCTGCGTTAAAAAGGTAGTCTCAAATGCATTTAGTTTGGCACTTGCTTCTGACGCAATGGCCATAAACAACACTGGAGATGATAGGGAGGTCACTTCACCACAACAATCTCTTCAAACTCTCCAGACTAGATTTCAATTCAAGTCCCTCTGTGGCCCTTCTGTAGCAGGGCCATCATTTTACAACCAGTGAAATCTGAAGAATGCACCCAAGACCCTTTTTATTGCCACCATCACTCTTTCTTATTAGCCTGTCAGAGCCTGCACACCAGAGACAGAAATCCAGTCTTACTTTTCAGAGGAATTCTTCTACTAAAAAGAAAAGCAGAGATTTTAGGAGCTTGCTATAAACATCTGAAAACAGATACTCAGCTACTGGGTTATCACACAGTCTAAACCTGACTTAGGAGCTGTTAGATTTTGCAGATATAAGACAAGCCAATTTTCAGCCACACACAATTTGTTACAGCCACTGTTCTAGGGTATTGCATTTTCCAAGTTAAAAAAAGAAAAAAGAGGACATCACATATAATCTAAAAGAAAATACATTACTTCTAACTGAGAATCTCTCATGAAGGTGTTAAGGAAATGGCAGAAATACACATACAAAGATTTAATAAGTAAGTCATGGAAAAGTAAAATCGAAATACTGGTGATTAAGCAAAGGAGAAATTTGCATTTTTGATTCTAAATGAAATACGAAATTACTTCAAAGGCAGGAGGGGAGAAGTGAGCTCTGAACTTCCTATCCTAACTGGAACAGACAATGATGGCTCCAGTGCTGTTAGGTGTGATGAACATTCACTGTTAGGCGTCACAGGCTATGCCGTGTCAATACGAGAAGGATTGCCTGGCACAGTAATACAAAGACATTTAACTAGGACCACAGAGAAGAAATCCTCTCCTGGACCTAGCTGGCCATTCATGTGCCAGCAGAACGGATCATCAGAGAGATCCCTACTGGGCTTCAGGCCATGTCAGCCTTCCTCAGTGTTTAAGCTAATCCAGCTGCTTTGCTGGAAGCTGTTTAGGAAAAGCTCCCTCTGATCCCCTCTCTGGATGAAATGTGGGAGCAGAAATCTTCAGCAGAGGGGCAGCAACAAGCAGCTAGGGCACAGTCACTTCTTAACGCACAACACCTATTTGCAAAACGGAACATCTGTCCATTGGCGACCCTCCCTGCATAGTGTGACTTGTTACACAGGTGTAGCCCAGCTCACTCCAGCACACCTTAAACGATTCAGCTACTGCCATGTGGTGACACTACGCAGTATAAAATCTGCTTCAGAGCCCAATTCTAGCCAACATGAGAATGGAATGGCCCAATTCTAGCCAACATGTCTTTTCATGGGAGGAGTCTGGAGACATAAAAAAAAAAAATCCTGATTATACCGTTTGATTTGAAGGAGTGATCAAAAGTGAGTGAGTAGTATTTTATTCAAATAATGCACCATTATACTGTGTTTGTGTATGGTCAAATTTAGCTCTATTTCGATGCAAACTAAACCTTCTTTAAACGGTATTTAGGTCTTGCTTAATGCATTGAAATAAATTATACTAAAAACCCAAGAAATATTTTGTGTTATTTTATTTCTCTAACTACAGAAAATGCTTAGGAAGTAGGTATTAGAGTATTGCAACTAGCAAAACAGAGCAGAATGTTTTTGACTCCTGTGAACACTTCCCCTCACTCAAAATGACATCTTATTTTAAAGTACGAATAAAACTACAGTATTAAGCAGTGTATCGCTAAGCAAACAGTGATGTATAGACAAAGACATCTCTTTAAAATGCCCAAATATTAAAAAAGATAGTACATTACACAAAGTTCACGTGGCTCCCACAGTCCTTACCAGCCACTAACGTAATTATAGCATAATTATTTCTGTTCTTTGACAGAGGGGCTACAGCATTATAAATGTCCAAACAATATTTTGATTGATTTTACATTATATCTTGCTCTAATTTCCAAGTACAAAATGAGAAATTTCCCATTAAAAAAAAACCAAAAAACAAACAAAAATGACTGGCCTGAGGATACCAAAGCTAGGTCAAAGCTTCACACAGTTTCTGAAATCTGAAGTGTAGAGAGACTCCCTCTGCTAGAAGCAGCAGTAGTAAATCAGACATTCCATATAAAACACAGAGAAATGGGGTATCATTGCTTTATTTTTGTCACTAATATTCTACAACCACTAAATAAAACTTAAAATCTGAGCTTACTGTTAAGCATTCCATCATTTAGTGCCTGTGCACGACGTTTCCCATATGATTCACCACGGAAAAACAAAAATCAAAGCTAAGATTGATTACTTATTCACACTGCTGTTGCCTTCTCATAAAGTTGATCACTAAGATTTATACTGATTAGCACTAATTTAATTAAGATTTTAAATTTCATATTATTTGTATATGGAGATAAAAAAAATTTCAGTAAGGTATTTGGCAAAACACTTTATTTCTGGGTAAACCCTTTCAGCATTTTATTTTAAAGATGAAGGTTTTAATGAACTGATGTTTTAATCATGCTTTACCATGACACTGTCTTGATTAACTTTAAAACTAGAAATTGCCATAAAATTATAGTTCTATTAAAAAAAAAAAATCAATTCCAGACAAGGACAGACAAGAACAGCACTTACCTGTTACCCAAAAATGCAGTAGGTTATTTAGTGAGTCAGATGGAACTCAACTTTTACTACTTAAGATATTTTCAAGTTATTTCACTTATTTTTCCTCTTGGAAGTGGTGAAAATGCCTTTCCCTCAGAAATTAATTTTCAGATGTACTGCGTAGCATGCTCAGTAATTGCTGAGTCTTGCTATGTTTTGAAACACTGGATTAGAAATCTTGAATTCTAATATTTATTGTTGGGCTGCTTACTCGCAGCCCAAGTACAGATTTCAGACACCCAGAAGTGTCTCTCTTGCTGCAGAAGAAATAAAACATCTACTTGTAACACCACTTCAGTGGTTTCCAAGACAATCAGTCTGATAAAGACTACAGGAAAGCTAATTTATTTACCAGGAGAAGGTAAAGCGGGATTTTTCTCAACCAATTTTAATAATCTAAAAGGCAGGTGCTGTAGTTAAAACTACCCATCCAGACCCTTTCTAAGGGATATACTGAGAAATAAGTTACTCCAGAGGGCAATTCACAGCAACCTGTCTTAGGATGCAATTACCTACCCTCCAGAGCTCATTACTTTTCTTCAGTGACAAAGAAGAGGAGAGGGACAAGCTCAGGCTTAGACGGGTAGCTTTAGACAACTACATTAGGGCAGAAGAATCCCACTCTACATGGCTGACTTGGGCTCAAGGTAGGTAAAAAATGAATCATCCTAAGAAAGTCTAGCAACAGGAATGCCTGGTAGGAGGTGATGGTCAACTGGCACGGCAGTATACCCCAACAGTTTAATCCTTAGGCAGAAAAAATAATTAGAATAACATTGTCACTTAGCCTCTCTGCATTTCCAGTTCACGTATCCACAAATGGACAATTGCCATCTTTACGAAGCCGGTTTTGAGACCATGTATAAAGTCTATACAATAACCAGTTCTCATCTACTTTACTATAATTTTAATGGCTCTTCACAGAGTAGACTATACCACTGTTTCTAATTCTCTTTCAGAGGAAAAATATCCCAAGATTTTCAGTTTCTGAAACATACAGGAGTGTATAGCCTTGCCTGAGATAAGCCAAGGATTGCAACGTAACGTCTTCTGTGGTTAAGATCTCTTCAGTATGGCTAATTCATGTCTCAACTTTCACATTACTTCAGCAAATGCTATACAAATGCTATAAAGTTTTCTTCAGTAACATAATTGCCATATGTTTTTTAGTAAACAGAAAGAAATTAAATATGTATAATAAGTAATTCCACTTAGTACATCAAATTTATTTTACATGATATTGGCATTACACTACAAAGCTCTAACAGTATTATTTCATGTTATTCTTGTACTCTTAGGTTGATGGTGTTTCATTTTGACACCATAATGGTGTCTCCAGGGATTTTGATGACAATGTGTTTTGACATCATGTTAAAATATATCCAAACCGATAGCACTTTATTTTGTAATCATTACTTAGTTTCAGTTGGATTTCAAGATACTGCTTTATTCTGACATCTTTAATTAGGAAGATTTTAATCCAAGTTTTGAAGATGTTAACCATGGCTGTGTAGCATGCAGTAGTGCCATTCAAACTTGGCTCTAGCCAGTATATCCCAAAATATAACAGATTACTCACATGGTACTGATCCTCAAGTCAGATCATAAAAACCTGAAAAATGCTTTTTCTTCTAGAGCATGATAATAAATTTAATAAAATGTACTGTAATTCTGTTTCAGACACTTCAGGCAGGAGGCCCAGCAACAATAAGGTTGCACAAACCAGAACCTTCTGCTGCCACTGGAGCGTCTGATGTGCACTCACTTCATGAGTCCC
The DNA here is from genome assembly GCF_000710305.1 of Buceros rhinoceros silvestris. Taxonomy (NCBI): domain Eukaryota; kingdom Metazoa; phylum Chordata; class Aves; order Bucerotiformes; family Bucerotidae; genus Buceros; species Buceros rhinoceros. The sequence goes on from NW_010420354.1 coordinate 162,079, forward strand.
TGTATAGAAACAAGAAATTATTTCCTGAATGGTATTAAAAAATGTGAGATTTCTAATTCAAAAGCTTCACTGAAATGGAATTTGCCACATACGTGATTCTAACTAAAGAACAGCAATGCCAGTTCCCGTGCAGAGCTCTAAAATGCAATGCTGGTCTTGAATCTTAACTAGCATGAACGTGTCTAGACCCATTGAATCCAACCAAGCTTTGAGAGTTTATGGGCATCTGAAGGTCTGTCAAAGAGTTTTAAAAAGGTTTTAGGGAA
>NW_010420354.1:162426-200750 GCF_000710305.1 Buceros rhinoceros silvestris
AGGGAAAGAAATAATGAATAATTTTGAGCTCCAAGCTTCTTGTTAACCTGTTCGAAATTCAGGGATTGATTCTGAAAAAAATTGCCATAGAAATGATCTGGCAAGGTATCCCTGTGCTACCAGAAAGAAGCATGTCGTACCAATTTGAACGTGTCTGCTTACAGCAATGTCATACAGTTTCTTGTTTTCGTTATTTACCAGTTCTTCATTCTTTCTCTACAATGACTTAAAGAGCAACTCCAGGGAAATCCACACATTACACGTACTAAGAAGTGTATTTATTCAGCAGAGCAGCCCAAGTTCTACTTACTAAAATGATTGCTGATAAAATCTCTAATTTTAAACATTAATGCATAAGATTTCTCTGCCATTCAAATCCGATCAAAGAGATTAAAGAATTTATTCTTTTTTCCCCACTCTCCTAAAGCATAATACTTAATAGAACTTGCTTGTATTATCTTATTTCAGAGAGCAGGCTAGCACTGAGACAATCCCTTGATCCCAGTTCATGAATAAAGCATTTAATGGACTGCACTTGTCAAAGGACACACTAAGCATCTGAGCTATACAGTAAACAAATGTCTACGAAAAACTAGCCCCCAAACCAAAAATTTGTCATTGTTATTCGTTATTTTCCCTTCCTTCCTCTCTTATTTCAGGATTAAGACTCAGGCATTTCTGGGATGACAGAATCACACTGAGATGAAAACAGAATTTTTCAAACAACTGATGGCAGCAATTTATATTCCAGGGAAACAGCTAGTACGTCCATCTAAATTTCATACACAACTACTCTCCAGTAAAAGGAATTAATTGTTACAACACCAGAAAATGTATAATTATTAAAGAAATGACAGAGGGCTAAATTGTACCCTGACATTCTAATGGTCCCCACAGATTCTTTAAGAGTTTCCTTTGGGTATTCCCACCAAAGAGAAACTTCTGCCAGCACGAGACAATGAAGCTACAGAACTGTGAGCCTGCGTAACTGTGAACCCAGCTGACCTGAAGATTTTGATACATACCTACAAAATGCTCTTTTTATGCTCCCCAAAGACAAGATGAAAAATTACAAGCAAGTAACTGCAGCCATTAACATAAGCAATACTGCAGAGCCAGTTCCATTTAATGCAAATTATAGCCTTGTTTCTACTGGCATTGACCATTTTTCACTAGCCAAAAAACCAAGTAGGCTGAACTGAGAGGCTTATATAGACTATCTTATTTTTAACAAGTTTATTTAATTAAAAAAATGTATTAAATCAATTATTTTCTACCTCTTGACTAAAAGCTCAGTGTATCTGCTTTAATTACCTTAAAAAATAAGAATTGCAATTATATTTTTAAAATCTTTTTCTATATATGAGCCTTATTAATGCAATGAGCTGTTAGTGACCAACTAATGAAACATCAGCACAAAATTGTACTGATATTTATGATTAATATTTGAAATAAATTCATAGTGTAGTATTGTCTCTGTAATTCAAGGGTTACATTGTAACAGGTCACTTTGTATTTTCTTGTCACACGTAACTACCATGATCCTGTAAAGAGGGCAGTGGTAGAAGACATCGCACATTACTTGTGTAAGCACTAGCCTTCTCCAAAGATGACTTCTACAAAAGGTAACAGAAACTCCAGGAGTATCTCAGGGAGTTTCCAAAATGAACTAAGGCAAGACATGGCTTCCAGAAAGCAGTTTATATCACTGTGCTGCTAACTCAGATAAAGCTCGATTCATGTGAATTTTCCCTTTTGAGCTGCACAGAAATTTGCTTCTCAGGGAAACCCAAATCAGGAATTAGATGTTACATAACAAAAGAATGATAAACGTGCTTAGGAAGCAGGGCCTCCACAGATCTGATTTTGCTGCCCTTTTGCTGTTTAGTTTTTACTATTTTTGCCAGATTTCTGCATCATTAAGCACCACTCAAACTGCAGGACTCTATGTGCAGCAGACACCACCCAGACTGCCTACAACCAGCCCTTAACCAAAGATTTCACAGTTTAAGAACAGTTTTGCTCTTGCACAATGGAGCACACACACATTTGTGAAACAGTCCTTTTCCTCAGAACAAATGTATGCAGTAGGTGGTCAGTTAAGTGCCCACATCTCCACTGACTCCAAAGAATACCGAGCTATACAGCGCTACATAGGACACACCTAAAACCAGATTAATTAGGTTTCGGAATAGACTGCTAAAGTCAGAGCACTGAATGAGAAAAGTCACCTTACAATTGATACTTGCAGAAATTCTGTGGGATTTCATCCAAATATCATCCACATATCACCCCAAGTTATGGAAAGAGCCATGTCAAGGATGGTCACTAGCTTAGGAGCTGACTAGCATGCAAGATGGTGATGGTATTTACCATGACTATGAAAAGAGCTTGCAGAAAAAAATAGTGAATGAAATAGCTACCTCCTTTTTCCTACGTTCAGGTCAAGTAGATGCTAAATATTCACCGGTTTTGTAAAAAGCAGAATTCTGCTGAAGTCCCTTCAGCCCCTCCCTGTCTTCACAGGGGAGAAGCCCCTTCACTGTCTTCTGTTGACTCCAGCCACCCCTACACACAATGGAAAGGGGAAACAAGGAAGCCAGAGCGGCTGGGGACTGCCACTTTGAGTAAGAGACAACACAAAAGCATGAGTGGCTCCCCAAAACCATTCTGGGGATATTTTTTTACGCAAACAGTATTATTTTAAGCCATTGGCACAAAACCCCACAATAGTCTCCCAAGTCACATAACACCTCCTCCTTTCATTCTCCTGTTGGCTAACCTCAAGACAACCAAAGACAGACACATGGTGGGTTATCTGATTACATTTAAGCAACTATACTTCTTGTTGTGTACAGGTAATTGTTTCCTTTGCAAGGGCTGTAAAAACCTGCATTGAGAAAACAACACAGCTCATTAGCTCATGGTACTTATTTAAAATAAACCAAATGGCATGTCTTATATTACAGCTATGGATCTATTAATAGTGCCCAATTCAGGTTGTATTTTTCCAAGCTCTTTCACTCCTAGTATGTTAACTTGCACTTGATGTAGAGCAGGCATAAAGCAAGCAGAAATCAAAACTTTCGCCATTTTAATGTAAATTCTCATAATGGCAGGTCAAATTTATGTGGACTCTTTGGTGAATTGGTTCCTTTATTAGTACCCAGTTTAATTCAAATCAGAGTCTTCTACAGAAGATTAATTAAATATTAATCAAAAGTGCAGGGCAGTCTAAGCTTCTGTTCCATTAACCTAAATGTGACTCCATAGAGAACCACAGTGCCTCCCCACCCACCCCCCACCCCCCATTTTAAAGAAGGCTTTTAGTTTCTTTTCTGTTATGGTGCAGCTCCTTGTAAATGCAGACATGCTATTTGCAGTGTATGTTTAAAGGTCATGATTCTTTCTCCTTTTCCAATTAAAGCTGCTCTTAATCACAATTAAGCTTTCAAGAAACAATTAAGAGAAGTCAAAACTTTTCTCCACCAATACGTTTAAGAGATGTACGGTGTGTACCCTCTATTACCACTGGTGTCATTGAACTAATTATGTGATGTTAAGGTTCACCTTCTTGGGTGTAAATTTTGGTATGAGTTGACACTAAAAAGAAACATCAATTTATTAGGAGATAAAACTTGTTCTGCAGTAATGGAACAGCTGTGTATATAAATTTATTGCAGCTTAATGTTCTCACACATAAAGCAATTAGAGCTTTCTGACAGACAGACTTGCTAAGTATAGTGTGGAGCATATAGTTATATGCAGTTACAGGCACAACATATTTAAGAGTGATCATATATATTCTGTACAGTAATATCCAATTCTCAGGACTCTCCAACCCTAGATGTGATCTTAATTAACATAAACGTATGCTTATAGTCATTTGAAATTTTCCTCCTCTTGGAGGAACCTTTTCATGCCACGTCATTTTACTCATAGGCACCTCTTGTGCTAAATTTGGCTTCTACTTCTGCAGGTATAGATACAGCATAGTTCCTTTAGGTAAGCTTAATTTTTTCCACACAAAGAATAATAGAGGCAATAATGTTGTCATCAGACTGCTTAAGAAAAATTCCAAAAGTAAATCATATACACAGTTTTAATGATAAGCACCTTGTCTTCTAGAACCATAAAGTATGAACTCATGAAATAAACTCTGTTCAACTAGCATGATTTCCTCTCATCACCTGCTCTCCACTAAGTTTAGTTGCCTTCAAATAGCTTCCAGGATATTTTTCATTCCTTCCTGTTTTTCCTACAATATATTATATTTACAATTATATTTAACTTAAGCTAAGGACTGTGTTTTTGAGGATACTGATGAGCAGGACTAGCCATGAAAACCAAGCATTATGAAGCAGTAGTGTTCCAGACTAATGGCATATGATACCTTTTCTGATCTTGGAAGCTTGCGAAATACTAGGTCTTGAACCAAGGATACATGGGTAATTGAGATGATAATTTTCCAGTTGACAGACTAAATGGAGTTTTTAAAAACAACAGTTCTGAAAAAAAATCAGAATTTCACAATATGTAGAGGTACAAACATGTTATTTCCTTTTACTTTGGAAACTCCTAGGTGATTTCTTTTTTATTTAATAGCTCAAAGCTGTTCCATGCCCAATTTTGTCACATTTACTGATGATCAAACACACATATGTTATATAATAACCAAAACTTTTTCTGCATTTTAATACATTTATACTATGTCTGCCTTTATGTATACAACTACCAGCTAACCGATGTGAGGGTCACATCAGTTAACTGGAATTTCACTATCTGTAACACCTGGGAAGAGTAATTTCTTTAGTTAGGGGATTAAATTAAATGCCTGGGAGATTATTGTTGTAAAATAACTGCATAACTTTTTTTAGGCTAGGATTCTCAAAAGAGTCTGAGAAAACTGGAGTGTTTTTCACACTTAGTTTTAACTGATGTTAAGTGCTGGCTGCTATGGAGAAGTTCTACCCTCCACAGCTGAACGTTCCTGTCCCAACCTTTGAGCCACAAAGCACTTACGAAGTCACACAGCTATCCAAATCAGAGCTATAGGAAAAACTTTGGGCTTTTCTTTCTTTTCTATTCTCTTCTACAGGATTTGCTTTCAGGAAGATCAGCTCCTTGATCCCTCTGCAATCACCAGCAGTGGCAGGGATGCATGACAAGGGGCAGAGGAAAAGGCAGGAGTCCAGCTTTTTCAATGAAAGCTGGTCCCTACAGTGTCCTGTGCCCACCATACATCATTAGAAGGGAGGCTCTTAACTTCTTCAGCAGCCTTAAGGAAACCAGGGTTAATGAAGAAGAGAAACCTAAGAAAGTAACTCTGCAATGAAACTCTGGAAGCCCACTTGGTCATATGAGGAAAACAAATCAGTGGTGAGATGTTCAGAGTTCATTTCAGTTTGAAACAATTAAAAGAGACATTAATGAACAAGGAATGTAGAAAGGCATGTATTTTCTACACATATTTTACATACTTTAAAGTAACGTGGTTATCCCTCACTGCCTACAACAGCATGAAAGCCCATCTAAAAAGAGGGAAACTTCACAACAATCCAGGTAACAACTACAGCTTCGATGGTGCTAATATCATTAGGTCATCAGAAATGCATGATAACTGGTGCTGAGACAACGAGCTTTTTCATTTCTGCTTTTGTCTTTGAAACATGACATAGGTCAGTGAATCTGAGCACAGAGCAGAAGCCAGGAAATCTGAATTCTGACAGCTTTGGAAAAGCTATTCTTAACCTGTCTCTGCTGCAGCTTTAGCAACCACTATCTGAAAAATCCAACAATATTTAACCTCATTGGAGAGGTGACCTAAAGACTAATGCTTCTGGAAGAACCCCAAGGATAAAAACTGTCACCACCTTAACTGTTCTCCATTATGGCATACTTGCAGCATACAAATTGAAACTAACTGGGAAAAATTACATTATATTTGGTATTGCTGTTATAAACAGATTTTGAGCTACTATTGAAATTTAAATTCCTCATAAAACATCCCTTCCCATAAATTAAACCATTTCTGAAGATCCAGACTATTTAGTTTGGGGAATAATTTACTCTTAACAGACTTCTTAAAAAGTACACCCTATATCCTATTTCTTTCATGATACACATAAAAAGCCAAATTATGGAGCATGGTGTTTTTTTGTTGTTTCTCCTCTTTTTTGAAAACCATCACCTATCTTCCGCACTAAATTAGATTCCTTTCCACTGTACTGACAGCTGTTTCCCAGGTAACCAACCTAGCTAGAAGTTGACTTCAAGCAGTGCATGGGAACCAGCACTAACATCACTGCATTTACATGTTTTGAGGAGCACTTTTTAACTGCTGCACTGTCCCCAGTGCCCCTGACAGTCAAAAGGAGCTGGGAGTATCCAGCAAGTATTGGAATAAAGCTCATTAGCAGTCAAAAAATAGCAGCTAAGGGTGATTTTATATATAGAATAGTAAATGCTAGTGGCAGTTAGAAATTAAAATTATCCTCAGCAGTAAGCCAGCAGGATTAGACTTCACATGAACTGTCACCTTTTACGGGTTCTGTCTCTTTCTTCCCTTTTCCATAAGGGAAGTGGGACAAAAGCAGCAAGTATTTTCCTGCTTCTTTCCATAATCAGGATTCATTGTCCCCCCAATTTCTGAAAGCATCTCTTTAATACACCTTACTGGATAAATCAGATCTCATCTGTTGTCAGTCAGTGTTCCTCTGGATTTTATGGTCATTGCAGTACATCCAATTCTAGTAATTTCTTTGTCCATCTGTCTTTTGCTGACATGCATTAATTGAAAGTTGAATTATTCTATGAGGCATGGGCTACACTTGAAGGTATCTCTTACAGCTCACTGTTGTTCTGGGCTTGGGCACTTATTTTTTTAGATCCAGGCCATTCGATGCTGCAGTGTGAAGGGTTGACAGAGAAGACTGAACAAGCCACTAAAGGATTAGGATTTACCCTATAAGCATACAGGGCTATTTTTATTATTATTACTATTCTTTAAGGTAAAGAAAAATGCTTATCTTTGAGAAATTCAATGCCAGATGTAAACGAGTAGTATTGTTGATCAGGCAATTCCTAATAATGCCTGTTACGGAAAAACTATTGAGCTTAGGTACATTTAATCTAATGAGCAAAGGAATACAATTCATCTGGTTCCACCCACTCCCATCCCCTAGAGACCCAAGCATTACTACCCTCCTTCTATTTTGTTGGAGTGTGGGGTTACAGATCCAACAAATGGGATGATCTTAACAATTATGTAGAAAACGCACAACACCATACATGTGTGAGCATATGCAAACCCAACCTACTACATGGGAAGACAGCCAAAAATCTTGGACAAACATTGCACTTTGTTTCAAAACAAAACCAGGCTTTGGAGTGTAGAACAGCGAGCTGCTCACACTGTGCTCGACTGTTCAGATATTCAGCCATCCTAGACTTTCCTATTCCTAAACTCATTTCAGACAGTGCTTTTTTCCAGTGTTAACACAATGGTCCCCTAGAGGTACCTGCAATTTAATTTTCTCATTCTTCCAGTACTCCAGATCTAACTGTGCTGTGCCTTTTCACTGTGCAAATATACTTACTTTTAGAATTAACTGATTATCTTTTCCCCTTAATATTCCATGAAAGACAGACCCACCACTTTCCATGGTAAAATAAATGTCATCACAACTATTCTAGTTCCATCCAGAAAGATTCAATGGTGCCTCTTATCTAAATGAACATATCTAGCAAATAATCTACCACGCTCTCAAATTCCTGCTTTGCCACAAGCCTTCGGGTCAGACCACATCAGACGGGGTCTGCGAAGCAAAGAGAGATGAATGGAATTAGCCTGCCTTGCAGTTTCTTAGTGCATGTGGTTGAACGTATCCCAGGACATGCTGAATGTGGCCCACTTCCCCGTGAAACACAATGATTCTGTGAGAGCTGGTCACCGCCACCCCACAGAAGTACAAATAGGAGCAGTGTGTGGAAGAGAATAAGAGAAACTCTTTCTTCTTTACGTCCTCATGTGCGCACGCAAGAAGAAAGAATACTATGTATTCCAGCACAGTAACTCTTCATCCGGCCTCAGTTATGTTGGTTTTAATAATTTAAGGGAACTTCTTTTGCATAATCCAATCAAGTTTCTTAAAATTACATTCTATTAATAAGACATTATAATGTGGCTTACATGTGTAAGACATACAGACATATGTACCGTTTTCCTAAAGACAGCGCTTTCAAGAGATGTCCTGCCTCTGAAATATCAATCACAGGTAGCTACTGTTTTCTAAAACCAGTTCCAATTTTTAGAATTGGAAATTCTATGGGGGAGAAAATTCAGACTGGGGTGAAAATTCAAAATATGAGATTCTACCATGAAAGAAGCAGCTATGGGAAAAACTGTGATGCGGAAATGATGAAAAATATTGTTCCAAAATTATCTACCCAAGAGAAATACTTAATTATTCCCTAAATCAAAACGTTCATTTCAGTTTCTGAACTGTATATATTCCATTTGGGAACACTTCTAGAAACACCTGTGCTCTCCCAAATTGCTACACACTCTCATGGACTGCAACTGAAGCTCTTCATGCAGCTACTCCCTAACACAGTTGGATTTTTTTCACTGAAATGAGGTATTTCATGAAGTACACCACAAAAATTCAACCAGAAATAAGAATATATTGCCTCATGAGAGGTAACAAGTAATGAGTTATCACAGAAGATGATACAAATACTAATTGGTGATTATTGATACAAAAAAAATAGTTTAAGAAATTAAAATATTTTATTGTCGATTGAATTGCCTGATCTGTGATAATATGTTTCATATGGAAAAATGAAAACTTATATTTTAGGCAGTACTAATGGTTTAGTGACTTTGTTCATCAAGAAGTTTTACCATATGAATTTTTAAATTCTGAAAGAGAATGTGGGAAATGGAAATTTTATTTCTCATTTGTACAACTATGTGGTAGCCATATGAAAATCTGTTTGAAAAACACTCATTTTCAGGACTGCTGGACAAAAAAAAAAAAAAAAAAAAACCAAAAAACCCAACAAAAACCAACCCAAACCTCTTCAAAAATAATTGGCTATTTATGCTTTCTGAAATTAGATACAACAAAGTCAGTAATTGCTGGGTATAGAACAGACATAGAACATTTTACAGACCATGTTCTCCCTCAGAACAAGATCCTAAGGCTGCTTTAGAAGGTGTAATCTTCTGTAATCTTTCCTGGTGCTCAAAGCAATTACTCTTCAATGGGAAAAGCAAGTAGGAGAACAACAGTATCCAAGAGCAGAGTTCACTAGTTTGTAAACCTTGATCCTCATATCATTCGGTTATTGACCAAGTTGGTAGAAGGAGAGTGTTACGATTAGATTTCCACAACCCTCATCTTTGGTGGCATGGAGCATGATGAGGTTGGTGTCTGGTAAGCAGAATTTAAAGAGGAAGCTTGTTTAAATCTCATCCCTTCACAAGGACTTTTTTCTTCTCTGTTCCAACAAGGTGAGAGTTTTGTATAAGTAAAACGCGTGTAAGGGACACAAGAAACAAGAAATACCTCCCCCCTCATTCTGCAGCAGCGAGCTAAGGGCAGTGAGATGGAGAGGGGGGTGAGACAGAAGCCATTAACAGAACTTGTGGTAAGCTGGGAGAGGCGGGTGCTGCTGCTGCGGCTGCTACAGCAGTGTTTAAAATGAGTGAAAGAAGCCATCGACTAGGAACATATGGTAATAGAGCAAATTTGCCGGATGGAATGCGTATTTTCCCCCTGCTTACTCCCCCTCGGATAAAGACTTTGGTTTTATGCGTCAGAGACTTTAAACAATAATAGGTCACTGCAGGAGGCAAATGTTAACAACAGTAGTACAAGATAGCTGTTTCTGAGTAAAAAGAAATGGTTTCTAGGGGTTTTAGGCTCTTACTGCAGGCCAATTCACACATCTGCTCTTCGACAGGTTAGATCCATGGTTTTGCCTTCCATGGCCTTTCTGCAGGAAGAATGTCAATGGAGCTGAGAAATTCCTAACAGTGTTGTAGGATGCTGGGGAGCAGAAATGGGAAGAACGAGAGCACAGCAGTGAAAATAGGCTGAGCACTCCTCAATTGTGTTTTAGCTGGTGTAAAAGTAGGAAAGACATTATCCAAGACAACTCTGCCTCTCAGCTCTTGTTTTTCTTCTGTGGATCAGCTAGGAAAGAACTGAGTGGAGAACTCGTGGGAGAAAGCAATTTTTGGAAAAGTAAATTTAAATTAGAGAAGAGCTAAGGGAACTTTGAGGGGGGAGGAAGAAGCACAAACATATGTTTATGGAGATGTCTGGAGATTTAAAAGCTGAAGAAGTACTTATGCACAAATCTGAAGGGGAAAAGCAGAATACGGTAATTAAAATGTGACAGTATTACTGAAGAAAACGCTGGGAGAAGATGGAAAGAAGAATGCGGTTTAGAAAATCTGTAACGAAACAATGACCTTCAAAGGGGCAATGGAAACTCTAAATAATAATGGTGAGGATCACCCCACTCAAATTTTAGACATCTAAAGTTAAGTGTCTGCATGAAAGCTTATCAGTTTTTAATCTAGGGAGAGAAATCGGTATACAGAGACAACGAATGCCAGCTGTAAAACTTACCTTAGACACCTAAAGATCCCACCAGACACAACCTCTAGAGAGCCTTCTTTCATTCTAAAAGATGTAAGGGATTTCGACCAAAATCGAACTTGTATATGCCAAAATACAGAAAGGACTCGCACACTACAAAAATGAGACTAGGAAGGTGAAGAACAATATTTTAACCGAGGGAGGATCAGACACAGGCAAGTGAAGGCAAAAGTAGAGAGAAGGTAAAACCACATGAGAATGAAAAGAAAGCCCGTAGAAATCACCCAAGTGTGCAGAGAAGGAAAAGGCACTTGAGAAAATAAATCTTGGACCGCTAATATTGTTTGTTTCATTCAACTTTTGAGTACACAGCGCAATAAGAAAAGTTTGGGCTCTGAGATCATAGCCTTTATAATTGGAAATTCAGAGTCCCTTTGGTTTTAGTCTGAAAACTTAGTAGGTGCGTAAAAGTAGTTTTGCCTTTTCAGGAGGTGAATATCTCACTACAGCACAGGACTGGAAGGTTCATTAAAATCACCACTCCCAGCTCCCTATAGCCTCAGGCTTCACAAGACTTCAGAAGAGTCATCCTTTTCCACTCTCTTGCCAGAGACAACTCAAAAGCTATAAAATACTCTAAGTAAAAATTAAAACTCTCAGCACAAAAGACAACAAAAAGAATAAGACACTCATTGTGCAATGAAAAGAGAGACTACAGGCCTCACCAAGATTTAGGCTACATGAAATGCCTAGATGAGTCCTTTGAGGATGACATTTCACATTACAAAGAAAACAAACCTTTTCCCTTCACATGCAGGTCTCTACCCATAAGACATGAGGAAAATGTTTCTCGACTTTGAAAGGCGTGTTCAACTCATTGCTGAGTTGAAGCATGAAGTGCACAAGCAGTGTTCGTTTGTGTGATGAGGAGTGTCAGCACTTCCCAAGACGTGACCAAGCTCTGAAACTTCAGATGAAGGCCCTGTTCCCCAACCACCCGCCTTGCAAAGTCAAAATAGTTCTGGTTCTTTCAGGTGACTAATGGATGACGTGAAACATGGGATTAATTAAATACAATATAAATTCAGAACAACAAACACAATCAACAAACTGTGATCTTCTCTGCTTTCAACTTCCTCTTGGGGATATCAATAAATCAAACACCCAAAGGTTAACATCCCATGCTTTTTTTTTTTTTTCAACACGACAGCATGGAAAGTGGACAGCCACAGGAAAAGTAAGCTAGATACGATTAAAGAAATGCTATGACCTTTGTGAGTCTTTGAGGACTGCTGAGCAGCCTGCAAGTTAATGTGACAGAGGAGAGAGATTGGTGTTTGTTTACAGCATGTCCAAAGGCAATAAAAGAAACTGCAGAGGAAGAAAGTAACAAAGAACAATGCTGCCCACCCGAGCACTCCTTCCCTGAGTCTGCTTCCCTGTTTTCAAGAGAGAGAAAACACAATGCATCCCCACTCAGAGCCCCTGACTCATGTCTTTATTCAGAGGTCAAAAATGGCATTTGTTTGGTCTCAGTGTCCAAAACTGCTTGAATTACCCCGAAAACTGAAATTCTGTGTTTAAATTCAATAACTAGAGTTTATTGAACACATCCATTATGACAGCAAGCTCATCCGTGGCAAAACTACAAGTTCCTAGCCCAGTGTCTTCTGGGCCTTGTGCGAGACCCAGGATCAGGCTCTTTGCAAGAATCTTCAGCATTAGGTATTCCAGGTCAGTCATACAAGGAGACATGAGCTTAGTAAATGCACTTAAGGTTTTATCCAGCTTCCAAGTTTTTCTCCCTCTCTCTTTCTTCACCCCCCGCGTCCCGCCCCTCCCCCCCAAGAGATCCATGTACATTATTCTAAATAGGCTTTGGCCAAAATAAGAAGTACTTTGCGTATCTTTTGTGTTTGACTTGTCGTCTTAGATTAAAATAAGAGCTTAATGAAAGTCAAACAAGAGCAGCCTGTAACATTTCCAAAGATATGTTCAAACATTAACTGATTCATCCTTGCTGGCTCATTACGAAGAGGAAATTACAGCAGAATTCTGTGTTAAAGCCACTCGGAGAGGAGATGACAGATCCAGGATCAGTGCTTATAAATTACTGTCTCTCACCCTCAGTCTCAGCCCCAGTCCTGCAATAAACGTCTGTGGGAAAGTTTCCTGGGCAGGCTCAGAGCCATCACGTCCTTAAAAAAGGCTAACGCCAGTTGAGAAATTTGTTCCTCCTTCTTCTAGCATTTCACCAACGTCCCAGCGCTTTCAAGCACCAGGCTTAAGATTTCAATAATTCACCATGGTGAAAGTCATTTGTGGAATTAGTTATACTGCTAGCTATTCAAATATGTTCTATTACCTATTAGTGCACTGTACAGCACATCAATACAGAGCCCAGATATTACAGCAAGGGACACTCTGGAAATAGCTAAGTAGACTGATCAATTTAATCTCTGTTGCAATACAGTGCATTAGTGGAATGACTTTTTTTTTCCCCCTTTTTCTTGGCATAGCTTAGGGAGCTTAGAATTAGGACAAATACTCTCTTTCCTCCTCAACAAATGCTTAACAAATGACAAAAGTGACAGCTTTGGAAGATTGATTTTTTAAAAGTGAGGTTCTGTATGGTAGCTTATGAAAGCACTTTCATTTGGAATGATTATTAATCAACCATCCATTCAGATAATTTTCTAATTTAGGGGGAAGAAAATCTATATTCTGTCTCTTACATCCCCATCAGGTACTAAAATATGAATGTCTGCACTCATTAACAAATACAAATAGGGAGCATTATCTGATGCAGAGGGAGCGTTAATGCTGAGAGGTAATACTCCTACCTGACAGAAAAGATTCTGAATTTTAGTAGAGAAGAGATATAATCTGAATTTTAAATATTTTATTATATTACAGGCATAAACACCATACATGCAGGAAATGGCAAACCTATTCTGACATACTGGAACATAGCTGCTTGTTCTGGATGCTCTGGTTAATTCTACATAGAGCAGAGACTTAATTTCCTATTAAAAAAACATGGGATGATAAAACAGCAAGTGCAACTAAGGACAAAAAGACAAGAGGGCAATACAAACAGCAGAACTGGCACATAAAATTTTAAACTTGAAGAATTAAAAGGCATTTTGACTGATACAATTATAAGCCCATCCTTACACTGATGCATTGTTGTGTGGACTATCTACTTTGTTTCCCCAGCATGATTCCTGTGAGAATTGAAAATACATTGTGAATATTTATCACCACAACATTATTCTGAAACAATCCAAAATACTGTTAATTAGTTTTCTTAACAAAGTGCATTTAAAGCTCAGTCCAGAGGAGTTATGTGCCTTGACTGGGATGGGACAGAAAAGTATCTGCAAAATAAGTCCTGTGTTTCCCGGCCAACTTTTCGAATTGACTGTCTACTTACTGAGTCAAAAACGAATGCCACCCTCACTGCAGCCATGCCTAACAGAATAAAAGCTGACTTAAAAACAACAGTTGCACTTCTGGGGGACTGGTTCTTCCTTGAATCACCTTATTAGCTGCGTAGGAAGCTTCAGAAGGAAAAACAAAATAAAAATACAATTCTAACAAAATACCAGCTTCTTGGAGACATACGCTATTGACTTGGAGGCTCTATCTTTCTTAGACATGACTTGTAATCCTTTCGAAGTGGACTCTGGAATCATGTCAGGTTTAAAAATCCAAGTTTATCATGACATGTATATACACAGGCATAATTTATGAAGGAAGACATGCAAACGCAATTGCAACACAAACTATGTGGCTAGGGAGTCATTCACTAGGCTTCCATACAAAATACAAATTTATTACTAAATGTCTATGCCTAAACTCAGTATGTAGTACACCATACTTTAAATTATTAACGTTTCTGCTGGAGAAGCTTCCTTCATAAAATATTTACACAGCACATCTCAGGACTCTGTATTTTGCCAGCAGTTACTCAAAAGTGTAAGATAAATGTAGTTACCAGATCACTCTTTTCTTTGATAGGCTATTCTTTTCACTGAAAAAAGCCCAAAATGTTTAAGCTGTACTACTACTATGGCCTTTGTTGTGAAATACTGCGCTCCAACATAATGATATATTTTGACCCCGAGAGCTCTTGGGGTCAGAGGGCACAGCTTTTGCTAATGACAATCCATGGCTCTAAAACACAAGAGGCAGGCGTGTTTCAATTACTTTTCCAATTAGTAGCTACAATCAATGCATCCTGCAAAAGGCCTTAAGGAAACTGGCAAAATGTTGCAAAGTATGGATATGATTCTCTTTTAAGTAACAAGCCCAGGAACAATAAAAGTCTTAGTATTCCCTTGACAGTTATTTCAATAATGCAAACCATCCAATCTGGAAGTGTTGCCTTTTCAAAATCCAGGCAGTTCTTCAAAATAAGCAAGTAGTAGTAACTCATTCTTTTCTAACCTAGGCAAGAAGAAAACTTCTTATTGGTCATTTTGTTAGAGAAAGTATATTGAATTTATGATGCAAACTTCAAATGTGTTGGACTGTTGTTTAAAACTTAAGCAGCAATTATGCTCCTCCTTTTCTAACAGAGTCCCTGCTCATTAGGAAAAAGAGTTTCCAGCATTTCAAACTCTTGGCATACAGTTGCCCGGGCTACTAAAAAGCTCAACACAGTATGAGAAATTTGTTGGCACTTGCATATTCAGTTTATCAATGTTAAAATAAAATTCTAAAGAAGATGTAAGGAAGCAGAAAAGCAGAAGTACAGGCTCGAATGGATTTTAAAATAAACCCATCTATACCCAAGATATAAGCCACATATGTTTTGAAATATGTAAGATTCTACTCTTACCAAACATTCAGCTGCACAGTTTAAAAATACATTTGAAACATTTTCTTGATGTTCGTATAGTTTTATTAAGGATCTGAAGTAATAACTATTTGGATCAATTTTGCATTAATGGTTGATACTAAATGCAGAAAAATTATGATGAGGGGGCATTGATTTTAAAATTCGCAATACGCACACATCGCTTTCTACTGCAGGCTAAATAATCCATGGCAATACTCCTCACTCCTGGAAGCTCGGAAAAGAGAATTCTGTGATCATTCTACTTAATTTCTGTTTGAAATAATGTAACAGATACATCTTTCTAATGAAAAAAAAATTACAAAACATGCATGAAATGAAAAATACCTCCACGTCCCTTACTATGCAGAAATTATTGGTAGTAATGCAAAGGAATGTTTTCTTTCCCTTATATTTGGGGAGGAAAAGTGCTGTCAATTCAACAGTAAACAAGCAGATTACAAAGAGCAAACATCTGTAATGAATTGCTTTCAAATCTGCACGATCAGATCACTTGTGGTTTATAGTTTCTAACAAATGGTTTAGGGCTTTCCTCTGGAGAATAATTTTGAAGTATAATATCTACTATAACACAGAAGAAATTCTAAAATCTAGAAAAAAGACAATGTGTTAACATTTCAAGGAAGTAAGTGGCATCATCTCAACATTGCATCATTGTAAGGAAAAACTGTGAAAATAATCTTAAAAGAGGCAATCAGTTGGATTGAGTGGTAGCATGATTAATACCAATCAACTGTTTAATAGAAAATAGGTCTGCTTAGGAAATTTCCTATCATTTTGTGATGATATTACAAATTCAGTAGACAAAGATAACTTTTGAAAATACTTAATACTTGCTTTAATTTCTGTATAAATATATCTCCCTATTATCGCTCTACGAAAAAGTAGCATAGTACAAAATCAATGTTTCTTATCTGTTAAAGATGTTAATACTGAGAATCTGAGAAAGAACTTGTACATGAGGAACCAACACCTCATGGAATATCTTTGGTGCTACTGTAAAGACATTCATGATCAAGACCCAACAGGACTGAGCAGCAGACTCAAGATACATTTGAAAACCTAAACACCTCAGAACAAAATTGTGGACAGCAGCGACTAGGTCCTAGCAGTCCTAATAAAGAACCAACAGAAAATAGTTTCTTACTATAGCACACTGGCTCTCAGAACCTGGGTATTTTGTGAATTCTTGCATCTGGATGTGCAACGAGGATCAGAAAAGTCACATATATCTTGCACATGACACTAGTAACAATAAGAAACTGATTTGCAGTTCTTGTCACCACACTTTCAAATGGGTGTCTACGAAAAAGAACAGTGTGTGTTATCACAATAAGGGTGATTAATCTCTGGAATAATTTACAATACATGTAGTTGTTTTTTCTCTCACTTGAAACCTTGAATTGAAATTAGATGGACTAGACATATCAAATCGAACAAGGAAAAAAGGAATTGATGAAGAAATTGCAGATGAAAAGTATGAAGTATTTTAAAAAGATCAATAGACCTTTTTTTTTTCCCCCACAGGGAACATATTTTGGCACAGACATAAATATCATCTGTGTTAACCCTTCAGCATGGATAATATTTCCTTACTTTGCATGGAGCTGTGGGGCCAAAATTAATTTTAATGCTTCTTGTAGAATTATTTTGATGCCAAAAATAAGAGAATAACCACATGTTCTTCCATGTGTACTGATTCTGTCTCCTGCATTTCAATATTATTCATTAACTCTGTTTGTTGTATTTCAAATGAGATATGTTCAAAAGGTATCTGACACCATCAGGGACCAACTTAGCTTATGGCCTCTATGAGATATTGAAACCCAAATTGTAAACAAGATTAAACAATAGGGACAAGCCTAAGTCAGCTCTGTATAACAATTAGTAAATGAAAATGTACCCTCCACTTTTACCTTCTGGAAACAAGCTGTTTTGGACTACTCTCAGAGCACTGAGTTATGATGGATAAATGCACTAAAGTATTTCTAGAGTTAAGAGGCACTTGGCTGTGCAAGAGCCCTCTTTATTTACTTTACCTATGAATCAACCCAGAGTCATAGCAAGGTAGGTAAGAGTTAAACTTTTCTGCTGATTGAAAGATTTGCTAATAGCTGTGGAATTTGCATGATCGTACGCATTCATTACTAAAAGAAATATATGTATTATTTTAGATGAACAAATGAACTACAGAACTGAAAGGAATACTTGAAATATATACATTAAAATGTTTTGTTCATTATGCACTGTGATTGTTTTCCTCAAAGTGTCTGTGTGTTTGGCTGCACATGCATACACACAATTAGGTCTATCCAACTGAAGTAGTTCTTCAGAGCTTCCTTTAGAATTAGGAGGACTCAGCTAACGACATGGGACAGGTCCCTATCTCTTTTCCAATTTGTGCTGGACATCAGTAAATTCAAATTTTGTCTAATGTGGCAGACTCCTTGGAAGGACAAAGTGATTCAGCTGGCACTCCCCTTGAAGCTCCCTCTTCAGGGGAGTACACTGTGGAGAAGAGAGCATGCCATAATCTTGGCTGTCTCAAGGACTCAGGGATCACAGCTGGCCCCAAGCAACTCTTACCTTTGTTTTTTTCTGACCACAAACTTGGAAAATAAAAATATGATCCATGGATAGCTAGAAACAACTTTTTGAACTTGACCACAGAACATTCTTCAAGACTTTTCTCTAAAAACTATGTCTTGCATAGGTGGTATCGTAATTGAAGAACACACAGAATTTGAGCAGTTTCACTCTAGGCTCTCTCAGATGCTAAGCAAAAGCCGCTTTAGCACAAACAGCAGAGTATTCCTTCTTAAAATGATGTGCTCTACAATCCCTGCTATATCAGTGACATGGTAAGTCTATTCTTTCCCCCTTCCTACTTAATGCTTCCTGCTCTCATTTCTCATATATGGAACATGCTGGAACAAGCACAAAGGATGAAAGATAAACTGAAATACACTTGCATGGGGCAATACACTCACCTTCCAGACAGGACTCCAGATTCACACTTGCAAATAGGTCTAAAGAATTTCCCCTTTGAAGACCAGACAGAAGCCCCCCTTCACAAAAATACCAAGCTGGGAAAGCCTAGCATTCAAGCACTGCAATATGGCACTCTGTATGATAGAGGAACTGCCCTATTTGTAAAAGACATTACTAACGACTACCTGATTCACAATAGCAGATTATAGAAGCTGTAATATTACAAAAAACATTTAAACCAGTCACGCTTATGTGATGACTGAGAATCTTAAAGAGAAATTGTATTTTTCACACTGCACTAGGTCTGCATTGTGCTTGTGTTTTCCAAATCTCTGAAATTACCAAACAGAAAACAGGTGTTTAAGCTCCTATGGTATATCTGACATATTCATGCCACATTGTTTTCTTCCACTGACGTTATGCACTAATGTAAATATGGTATCATTTCAGTGATAAAGAACACCCTCCATAAAAATACTGGTACGAGTACTTGCAATGGACTTAGTCAATGTTTCTGGCTAACACTCAGTATACTATAAATAATTCAGTA
The DNA here is from genome assembly GCF_000710305.1 of Buceros rhinoceros silvestris. Lineage (NCBI taxonomy): Eukaryota > Metazoa > Chordata > Aves > Bucerotiformes > Bucerotidae > Buceros > Buceros rhinoceros. The sequence goes on from NW_010420354.1 coordinate 181,445, forward strand.
CTGTAGTACATTACTCTATACATTCTTTTTAATAACATCTCTTCACCAAAAATGAAATCTTTCATGATATAAAACAAACATTATTACAAATAAGGAGACTTACACCATGTCATTTCATCTGCTTCAAGAACAGTGAGTAATGAATGATGCTGTCTGATAGCTCTTGGATTGAGTGGGAGAAGGTGCAGTAGAGGCCACTTTTAAAGTTTTTCACATTTTTATACACAGATCTAGCTTTATTTTATTTTTAAAGTCAAGGGATGCTATAAAATCACTTGACAAATGGCATGACATGTTCAGGAGGAAACGAGCAAAAAACCTAGGAAAAGATTGCAAAGTTGCACGTTAGTGTAGAAAGTACACCACGCAGTAGAAATACTATGAAGTTACCACACAACAGTCACGTAGTAAACCTAACAGTTAGAGCACTGTGGACATGATGATAAAGGGGAAAAAAAGGATAACATATGTTCTTGTTAGAAGAGTCCCCATGTTTATCCATTAGCACACACAATTAGCATTTAAAATTGCTGACGCTGGAAGTGGTACAATTGTTTATTGCTGCCACTTCTGGGAAAGGTTCAGTTATGTATTTTCATATAATAATAATAGGCACAGGGGTGATGTGCTTTGTCTCAGCAGCACCTTTTAGCACCCTAGTGCTTGCTAGTCAACTACAGTAGCACTGAGAATGAGCTCAGATGAGACATTCACTTTGACCTCACCAAGAGCATAAAGGAGTTGCACATGGTCAAGTGGAAATTTTCTTTGAACCACCTGCAAAGGCTAACTCAAAGCAAAGATTTGTTTCCTTATTGATTAGTGTCCCTGAGCATGAATTTTAGATGCTGTTGAAAGAAATAAGAAGGTAACTTCCAGCAATTAAATTCACAGAGCTTTCTGTGGTTATAAAATCACCAACAGGAAGTGGCTAGCCATGCCGGTGCAGAACAGAGGCTGTTATTCTCCTAATGAAAGCCCTCTGTCTGGGGTTTCCACCTCGGCTTCCATTTAGTTGCTATAGTTTTATCATGCCTATGTAATAGGCAGTTTTGCTTCCTCCTGCCAATAGTCTGCCATGGTAAATAGGAAAAATGTTCTCGAAACTGCACAGCCGCTCACACATTTTATATCTGAGAAATTAGATCAGTTTATGAGCAGCATATAACAGTTCTGTTATCCAAGTCTCATGATTTAATTCCCAGTCTTATGACATTTATGTATTTTCCCAAAGTGCCAACTAATGGGAGTTACACATCCCTTACATTTTTAATCTAGTTTCCTAAGAAAAGGAAGCTTTTATGATCACACTGGCCTGTATTTCAATCTAGGAAGAGCTTTCTAATAACTTTTGAACTTACAAGCTGATTTAAGTTAAAATTAGGGATAAAAGTCTCAAAGATAATTAAGTTCCTAAGAGTCTTATACAAATCACTGTCTGTGTTGCAGGCAGAAGCTGGAATTGCTGGCCCTTCCGTTGGAAATGTGGTCATAACTCAGCCCTGAGACTGCTGTGGAGCTCGTCAGCTGGTTGACCAACATTCCAGTCCTGGCTACTCGGCACGCACATAGCTTTAGGCATGCTGAACTTTGTACAAATGCTGCTTCTTTTCTGGTGGGAATGTAATAGAGAGGGACCTCATGGTGACAAAGAGTTTAGAAAATACAGGACAGAAATCTGTAAGACAAAAGACTTTCAGTTCTACTGTTCAAAAATACCATTTTTTCTCCTTTAAAGTAAGACCTACTCACATGGCTGGTGCAGAAAAACCTACAAATATAAGCCACTAAACCTCTAAAGGCTCAAAAAAATCAATAAACTGAGTCTAAAGAACAGAAAAAATTTAATCTCAAGACTTTTTTAAGCATCCTTATGATCTTGGGATGACAAGCATTGATAATACTGTAAGAAGTTACATCAAAAAGATGTCAGGGCCAAATCCTTGCTTAAAAGTGGAACACATCTGAGATGCAATGCTCAGAGATATACAGAAGGGGAATTTCCCCATAGGGAATATGAACAAGGAGTTGAGGATGGGATCTGAATGGCCCTCATTTACTATGTCTTGTTTCACTGCAAAACACACTGGGAATCAGAAAGATATCTGCCATGCTGCTCATAACATATAGGACATAGACTTGCAGTATTTACATGCAACCTTTGTCATTTCCTGAATTTGTGCCTGAGAACTTTATAAGGCATTTATGGAAAGAATGAACCTCTAAAAACTCATATTCAACTGTTCCTTAAAAAAACTACATCTGCATGAAAGAGTTAATATTGAGCAGAGACTAAAACATTGCTTTAAAATGTTTCATTCCACCTAATTTTAAGTTTGTATGCTGACACAATACCATCATTAGCATATTAGATCTGAACCCTCCACAGCTACTGATACGTCATTATAAATAACTGAATACAAGCCTATAGGTCACTGTGGCAGAAAAATAAATTAATTAAAGTAGAAATGGGCTCTTTTTTTGTCTAATGTATTAAAAAAAATTAAAAATACCAGCTGGATTTTAATTTAGGTAAAATGATTAGAAGCTCCTACAGTCTCTCCTCCTTCCCCAATCCTGATCTTTCCACTCCTGTTCATCTATTCAGCACAAGTTTTAGTCCCGTGGGCAATTATAGTGACACCAAGCACTGCAATCCAGCTATTCCCTCCTTAATAGCATGATCAACAAGATCCCTCTAAAATTGTGGGAAGTCAGTCTTTTCAAACGAACATCAGAGGTGCTTTGATAGCCTCTCTCTGTCCTCACAGCGATACAGCCAGAGCACTTACATTACTGTCTTGAGCTACACTGACACTATTTTTACTGCCTCAGGATAAGGAGACCATGATGCAGGAGAGGGACCATGTATGTGACTCAGGTTAGGCAATTCAGATCCTTAGTAGGCTGCACTTAATAGAGGGGAAAACAGGCTTTTGGTGAAGGAAAATTGAGACTCTCTCTCTCTACTGAGCAAACAGCTGGGGGAGACCAACTTGTGCATTAGTGTTCAATACTGTAAGTTAAGGATGAAAGAATTGCCCCAAGCATTACAATGAAGCTCTGCTTACATTTTTAATCTGCATGGTAAGTGTGCACATCTAATCACAGCTCACATTTCTACTGCATGAAACCTCTCCTCTCCCAAAGAATAAAACTGTTCTGGTTTGTAGCCTGGATCTACCTTGTCAGAAAAGCAAAGTGTAAAAATATAAATATGAGGGGCTGAAACCTTTGTCATTTCTTACATCTCCTATCTTTTAGGGCAGCATCATTTTAGGCTTGAATAAGGTAACAGGCAAAGCTCTAGTGAAGTAATTTGGGTCTTAAAACTGTGAGATACAACTGAAGGATGTCACTATAAGAAAAATTATCAGCAGTGTTCTTCTACAAAATATCATCACTGAAACTGTCACAGGAGAATACCGCTCAGTAATTTCACCTATGGACCAGGAAGGTCTTCATACAGACCAGTGAAGACAAGTGAAGGAAGGATAGGTATCTGAGAAAGAGAACAAAACAAAACTACTCTAAAATGCAAGTATCTGGTGGTTTTAGGTAGCTGATGGATAGACTTCAAAACAACAAAATACCTGTGTTTAATTGAAAATCCATTATTAAGAGCTTGTTATTAAGAACAGAGCCAGGAAACAGTGAGGCTTTTTTTTTGATACTGATAGTTGTGATAAAACACCCTAAAATATCCTTTGTTCAACAGAGACAGTTCCTAAAGGGAATTTTGATGTTGGTGTTAACATGGCTTGCACCTGAATGCACTCCAGATCATACAATGCTCCAGTTAGGTTCCAAAGGAGCTAAGATAATTAATTTCCTAAACTGGCTGACAATGGTTAAGTGACAAAAAAGCACTTGTCTATCTCATCATTTACAGAACAGGAGCTGTTACATGTAAATAAATGGGCAGTTAAAGATACCATAAATCTTCTACTACTCATATAGCAAACACATGATTATGGTACAGTTGCTCCAGTTTTACCACAGTAACCTCTATGGAGAAAGATGACACCAAAAAAGCCAAGTGGTATGTGAAAAAGCAGAGTTGGGCCCAAATTTATCAACAACAAAATCGCTAATAACTCTGCTTAATTACAACCTGTTCTATCCAACACAGAATATGCACGAGTTTTCCAGGAGATTTAATTATTTAGAAAGTTGAAAGATGTGATAAGCTATTTTTGAGATAGAAGGAGACAGAGACAAAAGTCAACATTTCAAACTGGTAATTTTTTAATGATCTGAACTCATAAGCTGTCAGAAAAATATTCTGCCTAATACAATGAAGCAAATTCTTTCAAGTCAAGGTAGTAGTGGGAAAAATTGGTAATAAAGGAAATTGTTTTATTGACTGCAGAAGAGCTATCACTCCATGGCATGAGCAATAAGAAAAATACTTTGGACAATGACCAGTTGAGAGGAAGGAGGACTTAAATCAGAAACAAAAGCTATCTTTTAAAATCAGGCCCTACAAAAAATGGACAGTTCGCACAGGACCGCAAACATGGTGTAGAGTTATCAAGTTTTTAAAAATAAATTATCAGTGCAAAGAAGCTTATGGTCTCCTTGAAAAAGGGACTTAATATTCTGGCAGAATATTATATTTAGAAATGTATCCTCAGTTTCTTGTGTTATTTTCACCCACACATCAGTATTTCTAGGGAAACATATACACGCATCATTTACAGAGTTGCAGATATGCCATAATGACACATTTCTACACCTCCATGTTCATGCTTAGTCAAACATTTTGAGGGACCATAAAAACTTCAGCTAAAATCTCATTTATTTTTTCAGAAAGGAAAAGATTTTCTCAGCTTTTTGAAGGCTCACTGGACCCCTCTCCTTCCAAACAGGCTGTGTTTCATGTTCTCAACCCCAGAATACAGCAGAAAGATGCCAGCTGGCTTGCAAAATGCCAGCTTTACAGGGACTATGCTCAGCTAAGCTGACTAGTGTCTGCATGCTGCACAACCCTGGGGGTTATAAGCAAACTTTGGTTAACCAAGAATTTTGGTTAAGTGCTGTTCTGTAAAATAGGGATATAATGTGTATCGCATAAATCGCTCAAACAGATGTTGTCTAAGCTGCTTGGATGCTGACATTTCAAGCTGAATATTGCTTATTATTAGCATATGCTAATTGCATGTTATTTATGAACAGCATACCATGCTAACCAGTTATGAGACTGGTTCATGTTACATCCAGTTTACAGGGAAACCTCTTCTGAAATAAACCATGAGTCTCTGTCCCTGTACTCCCAAAACGCAACATGAAGGAGTAATCTACAACTGCCTTTATACTATATGATCACCAGACACAGTGAGCTCCTTTTTCCTTTTTCAACACCACCAGACAACATCTTAGATCTAAACAAAGATCCGAGACCTCTCTCTCAGAAACTTGCTTTCATTAAATATGGCAGAATTAGTTCTCAACATAGATTATGGAAAACGGCTATAAACAATAGAAACTACCAAACTTTAGCACAGAAACACACCTTTGCTGTTAATAAGCATAAAATGAAAAAATCCTCCAATACTAAATAAGGTGCAAAATACAAAAATATTCCTGAGAAGGTATGCAGTGATCGAGGATTCATCACCATGCCTAGATCTAAAGCTGTCACATAAAACTGCTCTTTTTCTCACAACAAAGGTAGGCTTTTCTATATAAATTATACCCAAAATTACCATTCAGAAAGATTTGTATTAAGTACAGCTTTATCTTCTAGCTAGTTATCCAACACTAACATGACACGGCTCATAAATTAAGACAGTTTTATGTGAGTTCAAACCTGAAAACTTAAGCCTGTGGTGACCAACAAAGACGTTATATTTGCCTTGTATAACCTGAAAACATAAACTTTATCATTTATTCTCAAGACCTGGTTTTGATGTTCACTTCTTCATACGACATAAGGGAATACGAATTTTCAATTCATATTTATTTGCACCCAGTGATCCAATTCAATCAAATTCATTGCAATATGAAAATTCCAGTGCTTTATAGAAGTACATTACCAACTATGTAAAATTAGTAAAATTAATCTATTTCCAACTTCATTTTAAAATAACACTGTGAACTCTTCCCCTAGAATAACAGCAAGCCTGACATTGTTTTCATGCATCTCAAGGACAGAATTCAAACACTGATGAAAACACTGAATTGGGCAATAGGAAATAATTTATGTTCCTAATCCCAGCTTAATTAGCTGGATCTGAATTCCAAAATAATGGCTACAAAGATCCTTTTAAAAAAATTAACAATAGGGTCACATCATAGAATATATTGGCATACCTACTTAGCCTGTAGCCTCATGGTGGATGAAAATTCCTAAAAACAAAGGCAGCCCAATGTGTCAGCTAACACTTTTATGACTGCTACATTTGAGAGCTATCCTTCTGTATTATACTGGAGAGGGAAAGACAGGTGTTTTAAATCTGCAGAGCCTCAGCCACTGTGTTCTGAAGACAGCAGGCAACAGAATGGAAGGAAGAAATTATCTTGATAGAAAAAAATCCCAGGAGTTAACCTGCTTGATCTTTCACATATACCAACTAGATTTTACAGTGCTCTGACAGTTCCTCTGCAGTCAGAGGTGCTCGCTATTGTACTTCTGCATGTGGTAGTCCTACCAGCATATCATCACGATCTCCTGTCCTTTGTTCTAGTGTTAGAACTCTTTAAAAACAGACTTTTCTAAATACACTTCCTGAATAGTTCACTTCTGTTGGAAGTTGAACTAAATAAGCTGAAAGAGATCACCTTTTCTGTAACTATCAGACAGACTATCTGGTGATGGAGATAATCACCTCCAAAAATAGATACAGTTAAACCAGCCAAGTTAAAAAACTATTCATTAGCTATATGAAAACATCTTCTTCATCTAAGTTTTCTCACAAGGCAAAGGATGTAGCACTGCTTCCAACCCTAAGTTCTTCAAAAGCTGTTCTTCAAAAAGGATATTGAGGAGAAATAGAAAGTCCATTAACTGAATTGAATGTGAAAAAATGCAGTTGATTTGAACCAGGTCAGGATTCTTGTTACTGAGTTTAGCTAGATATACTGAGCCAAAAGTTCAGATTACAAGCATCGTCACAGAGGAAAACAAAAGAGCTGTTATTTCCGCAGAAGGGGCGATAGCACACAGACTCTCAGACACCAAGCAAAAGCAGCAAATATATCTAAAGACTGACCCCTCTCTTGCTCCTACAGAAATCTTGATCCCAAATCAAGCCACTGACAAACCTTAATCACCCACTTGAAATGAACAAAGATTTATTCTATTATCCACATTGTTATTGCTTCTATATCTGTCTCATCTAAAACGTAATTTAAAGTATGGTCATCAGTCATAACCTCTCAGCAACAGAATACACACTGCCATAGCATTCCTTCCAATACATCCTCTGGGAGGTCATTCAGAGCCAGTTGTTTAGCCAGTTCTAGGAATTAACACCAAGTAAAATGTATTTTTACACCCTAAAGTGAAAACACTCCTTCCTTTCTCATTGTCTGGAAAACAGTTACCTGCTACAAGCTTTCAAGCAGGCACTAGCTCAGACAGCAAATAAGGCACTCAGCACCTAATAGGATAAGGTTCAAAAGCCCTGTTTCTACAACATTTACATTTGAAGATCAAGGCTCAGAAATTAAGGACATGACATTTTCCATATGCACAGTACTTAATGACTTAAAAATAAACATATGTACAAGTGTTGCTGTAATTGAGTCCTCAGACTGTAGTGCTCTCTCTTTATTATTTGACTCTAAAAATCTTACAAATATGTTACTAACATCCTCTATCAAATCTTCTTAAGGAATGTTTCCAGCAAAATACAGCTCTAAAATTTGAACTTTCCTACGTTAAAGAAATACAGCTTTTTTGGTAGATAAAAATTGGTAACTATTTCCCGTACTATTTCAAAGGAAAAACAGATTCATCTCTTGCACTATTATGGTAACCCATGAGAACTCAAATCAATGACTATAACCTCATTAAACAGAAAAATGGATATTTAGGATTGTAAGTTCATTGTCTAATTTGGAAGAAATACAAGAAATACAATGAAGAATGGCTACTAAGCCAAACATTAAATTCAAACCATTTCATGCAGGCGATCTCCTTTTGTTATTATAGACAGAAACTCTTACACATATACTTCCAGAGCATCCCACCCTACATCCCGAAGAGCAGCCACAGGACTGCCTGCAGCTGAAGTCTTACTTTGGTGTGAATACACTGACATTTGATCTGTTTGGGCATGGGACTCGTTTCAATTTTCCTTGTTAGGCCTATCAAGGGCATCTGGGAGAAGAGTTTGTACTGGTGTAGTTGAAACAAAACGCATCATGAACATGAGTGAAATAACATCGTGCTCTTTATTCTAATGATTTTTCATGATGACAGATGGCTCAATAACCTTATGCCTCAGTCCAAGTGCAAATTATTTTGAAAGGCTGTATTGATGTGCTCATGGACACTGCACAAATGCTGCTTCAGACTCACAATAATATTTACAGGCATATTAGAACACATAAAAAACAAATAAAATGAGAGAGTACTGCATATTTCAGGAATGTAATATTCTCTGCAAATGAATTAATGATTTCACCTTTCGTCCGGTAGTGTTTTAAACCTCTGCCTAAGTTTTGGCATCACATTATCTTTCAAATTAACTATAATTTTCCACTGCTACACTTGCTCTGAATGAGAAAACATCCAAAGAAATTACAAATGTGCTGACACATTCACAAACTCTCCCCCTAAAACCAACTGTTTTCTCGTGTGGAAAAAAGCTCTATTTTTTCCTCATTTTGTATATTGCTTAATTTCCAAAGTTGAGGCTTAATCGTAGCATGTTTGCAGTATTGAACTGAAAACTTCTATGAAAATAACCTGAAAAAGAGAGTTAGTGTATTTCTGAGGATAGCAGAATAGTGCCCAGCAGAAAGGGTTTCTCACTACGGGACAATGTATAAAAAATAGTCTAAAAGAAAGCCTAAAAAAGAACACAGCTCTTCAGATAATTAAAGTGCTTTAGACCACCAGCCAATTGATTTTCTCCTTGTAAAGGTATCTCAATTGAAATGTCCAGAATAAATCATGTGTTAAAATTATCTTCTGAAGTAAGAGCTGAGTGCATATTGATTAATAATTATTTGCACTAACGGACTGAACTAAAGTAATACCATCAATTACTTCAAAAATCTGCAAGATCAATCATGATGGAATCAACCATTCAAAGATTCACTACAGTTTTCCCAATATTTCAGAAGTGTTCATCAGATAGATTTCTGGAGATACCTTGGTTTCCTGTTTCTAGACCTATGGAAATTTGTTTTAAATCCCAATTACCACTAGGCATTTCAGCTACGTAACAGAGCTCTCACCTTTCAATTACATGGGAGGTCTGCAAGAAGAGCAAATGTTTTCCACATCAAGTATGAGGCATGAGGGGGCACTTTCACCAAGGAAATGTAATCAGTATTTCATACTTATGCTCACACAGCAAAGAAAATGCAAACAGTGTAAACTAATGGCCAGAACAGATGATTTACACAGAGCCACGTATCCAAAGACGGGGGATACTCAGTATAAATTAACTCCGCTTTACATACTAATGAGTCCTACTCGCTGAATTTGTCTGGGCAGCACAATAAAACTCTGGTAATTCTACAAAAAATTACAATTTAGTTTGCATGGTTATAAATAGCACGGAGATCATTAATCCCTTACGGCACCACAGGCATTTCTCAAGCCTGGCATCTTATTGAAAATCAAAGAGAATTTTCCTTTCTCATGATGTATAGCAGCACTGTTAGAGTCGGGTGGGGAGTCTGCTGGCTGCAGCGCCAGGCTGTAAGCAGGTTTGAACTCAAAAGAACATTTCTGTGGTTCTGGTTCTCATGGTTTCTTTCCCATTAGATTTCAGGTTTACTCCCTGCAGAAGCGTTGAATAGACAGACAGACAACAGGTCATGAAATTTGGTAGAACTCAGTCCACAGTTCTACCAAAGACATTGTTTGAAGATGTTGTTTGAAGATGTTCAAAAAGGCAGCAATGACCTTTCAGTTATTTCCCAGATTTTTCTTTTTTTTTTTTTTTTTTTTTGGGTTGACACAGGACCAACTCTTGCATATACAACCAGGTCTTCAGAAGATAATGGAATTTCTATGCGCTTTCTCCGTAATGCACAAAAAACATATTTTGACCTGAAACAATAACACTATTAGCTGAAATATCTAATTTAAATTTAAAAATTCTTTACATAAATGAGATGCACAGATCTGTCTGAGCATCTTAATTTTATGAATTTTTATACTTCTAAGCAACTTAGTAGTGAGGACTGATTATTTGCATTCATTTACATACAATTTGCAGGAAAAGCTGGAAAAAAAAGTAGTAAGAAAATCCATCACTTTGACTTTAAATGAAAGTATTTCTGTAAAAAACATCTTGAATGCTTATTTTCTTATTGTACTTAGAAAAATGCTTTTAATATCATCATAAGTCTCAGAAATGGCCATTTTCTTCATCTAGTACATTTTTTAAAAAGAAATCCAGCAATATTTTTGATGTACACAAATGCAAAATACAACTTTTTCTTTTTTTCCCCCCTAAGAGAATTTAATTTCCTAGCAAGGTCAATCACCATCCTGATATGTTCTGGGTGTTCTCTGAATTTATATTTTACTAATTTTATAGACCCCATTTTATAATTTTATAGACTGCCATGTTGTTGGGGGGAAGTAGGGACCCATTAATGAAAAAGTGGTGTAACATACATGTACAAAACTAAGTGGTTTTGTTACTGTTTTAGGTCCTGTGCTATCTGTGGACTATTTCTTAGATCATGCTAAAATGCGTTCAAATAAATTCGTGGTAATTTCACAGCTACATTCAGCATATTTTCTTGGTCTTTTAAAGCTATGATTTTCATATGTAGCCACATTCCTCCTGGCTGCCAGCTGTATCTCTAATTATCTGGTACTAAATCATACTTATTCTCAGAATTAAGATGGTCAGTCAATGGCTTCTCATTCCTTACAGACTGCACATAGTTTAACTCTCTTACTTTATTTCTTCATCACATCCAACCTGTCTCCCATTTCAACCCCGTGCCTCTGTAACGCACATGTAAAACCAGGAACTGACTAGAAAAGGCAAAGAAACACAAAAAACACAGAACAGATGCTGTGCTACAGCTGAGCTTTCTAAGTAACCATATTAAGAAATTCTGCCGTGCAGAAGTGGTCTCAGGAAATAATCGTGGGTGTGTTTTGTCAAAACATGCACCAATTCCTGCCATCTGCCTTAGTGATAATTTTATCTGGCTTTCATAGCATCCTTGGTGTCAGTAACTCAGCACAGTTATCATGGATAGCTCGTGCCTGAAGGACATAGACACACCTCAAGGAAAGCCAGCAGAAGCATGTGCTCGGTGCAGCCCCTGGTGACCCTGTCGCTGTAACAGCCAAGCGAGGGTAAGACCTCTGAACCACAGCTCCTGCCACTGCAGTGGGACTGGGGGGCACCCCCTTCTCTGCCCAGCATAATCAATGGAGGTGAAAGCCCGATGTCACTGTTGATGCAGGCCAGCGCCTGAAAGCAGGGCTGCCCCGAGTTAATGGTAAAAGGGAATACTCACTTTACACCTTCTGCTTCAACTAAGACAAAACATACAAGCAGTAGGAAAAAAAAATGTGTTCTCAGGCTTTCACAAGCATTTCAAGGGTTCCCCCTCCCTGCCTTTTTCTTCATGTGCGTGCTTTTCTATATATCCTCCAAGTTCCTGCGTGATTCAAGATATGCGTTTCCTAAATTTTACTTACATGATTACAACTGCTAAATATTTTGAAAAAGAATTTTGTGCTGATGTGCATCAGGTCAGGAATGTGTTGCTTTTTACTATATTGCCTTTATACTATAAGGCCTCGCATTGCAAGATTTCAGAATTTCTAACTCCAACTCTCCTCTACTGTATACTTCTAATCTGGTTGAAATTTAAAAGGAAGAGATTTTACTCTTGCAAATTAAAAGATAGCACAAGTCCATTAATTTTCATAATCAGATTAAGGTGTTGTAATAAAACTTTCAGTGACTCAAGGGAAAGATTGCTTGTGACAGCAAAGTGTAATTAAGGAAAACTATTGTATCTGTATCATTAAAGAAAACACTAAAAAGTAATTTGAGTCTAGGGACCAGCACTTCAAACCTTCCCCAACCCTAGTCTTAACCCACAACCTAACCCTATGGTGTAAGCACATTTTGTCAGCAGCAGCCTAGAGGCGTCATGAAATTAATTAAGTATGCTGTGTCTTTACAATGGAAACAAACCCCTGTCCACATGCATTTCAGGCATGACATGCATTCGTTACTGAAGTCACCGACGTCAGCAGTTGGGAAGTATAAGACTGAGCTCTCTTTCACTTCTTTTGTCTTCTCTTACCACTTTCAGATTCACACGTCTGAAATAGGTACTCCACAGGTATTGTTCTTAAAGAGCAGGTATGTCCCCAACTGCAAAATGTATTATTCCTGAGAAAGAAAGAGCCTCCCAGAGTGTCAAAAGACATTCTGTGTCCTTAAAGTCCTTTTACTCTCCTTTAGAAAAAACTCTGTGAGTCACAAGTAGGAGAACTCCAAGGAGGCAAGGATACATTTGCCTTGCGATCATATAGCAGCTGTCAACTCTTCCATGCCAATGACAGACACGTGAAACTGCATGAGAATTTGGAAATGAGGTATGGCACAAAAAAAAAAAGAGAGGTGCCAGGAAAAGGTTAGTCCATGCTGCTGTAGCCTCCACAGAGCAACCAAGCAGACCAATGTGCTCTGTCATTACACCGAAGCTAATGGCAAGATTGCAAATAAGTCCGTGGCGGTGCCAGAGCTGGGGCTCTCAGCTTGAGGACCATGCCTTATGGGCAGATGCTCCAGGCAACCTCCCAGAGATCTGGGAGGCTTGCGCCAATTATCCCACAGATCTTCTAGCTCTACACATTTATCAAACCACATCAGAAGCCCAGCATAAAGCCAAGACACCAAAACCCCCATGCACGTCTTATTATCCAGCCAGCATTCATATTAAAAGGCACAGGCCTTTTAATGACAGTCTATATAATAATCATTCTCACGTAGATTATAGGGTCCTGAGGCCCCAACTTGGTTTGTTTTATAAATAGACAGATCAATTTCCTCCTGCTTGACCATGAAATACGGATTTTAAAAACAAAAGGAGTGAAAGACTCTTAAAATCCCCACAAGAAGGTTATTCAGCATTTCTCAGGCGCTTACTATCACTTCATTTTACTCACTCTGTGAATAAACTGCATTGTTCTTAGAAGCTAAGATTCTCTAAATGAATACGAAATAGATTTCCCCAAAAAGTTGTAATGGTCTCTGGTTTTATAAGGAAGATATATTTTTACATAAAGAAAAGTTGCTCACCACTTTTAAAGTGAGACTTAGCAATGGAATAAATAATGCTATTTAGCGTACAGATAAAGGACTTTTGACAACACGTTTGCACTCGTGCAGAACCGTTACAGAATCCTAGATCTACGTAATCACCAGTATGTTATTTGTTTAGGATAATTGCATGATTGACAGTGAGAATATCTGTGAGAATAGCTGCAGGACCAAAATACACATATGTAAGATTATATCCTCTTAACAGACATTCCCATCCATCGTGTTGGAAAAAAACATGCTGACCAGAAGCCATTGTCCTACACCTTTGAAATGCTGCTCTTGGATTTTATCTTCAATATGAACATACTCTAGCCAAAACAGGAGGAGTTTCAAGTGAATAGTTTATGTCCGGTGGTCAAGCAAATACTTCAAATGTCATGCCAGCAATTAAAACGTGTCTAGATTTTTTGCCTACTGTGGTAGTTGAACCTAGGACCTTCACAGTGAGTCACTGCAGTCACACCATTACTGAGATATTATATTCTGCAAGTACAAAGATCGGAAATTTTCCAGATTGTCTGCCAAGTTTCGCCGCACCTAGGATACAGCAAGTGTCATAAATAGAATTTGCCACAGCAAGCCTTGCAATAACTGCCAGAAAAACGCAACAGACCTCCTGTAGTCTGATTTAACATAAACAAGCCAAGACATGGAAAAAGTAAAAATGCTGCCCTGCAGTCACCGCTTAATAGCTTTTCCAATTGAGCACGGAGAAGTCTGACCTATTGAGAATGTCTGTCTATCCAGCCTTACGCACTGCAGCTTCTGCCACTTCACGGGGAACCTTCCATTCCTACTTGGAAGACAGCAAATTTATGTTCAGAAAGAGCTGCATTTAGAGTCTGCTGTGCACATATATATGAATATTTGCTTTTACTGATTCTCTGCCCTGAAATAGCAAAACAAACCCCATGCATGTTAAACATATGGCTTGGGTGAGGAATCAGTAAATGCAAAGCTCTTTTATTTCCTCATTGAGTCTCACTTTGTAACTGCTTGTGCAAACCAGATCACAGATCTTATTGATAACATTTCAGAAAAAATGTCTTCCTCATGAAAACACAGGAATCCAAAAATTTACTTACAGCCTACTTAATTTTTATTCATAGAATTTTATTTAACATTTAAGAATAAAAAGAACTACCTACAAATAAAATATTTTTTCATTATTTTATAATACAGTGTTTGAAAACCTACTCCTCCTCCTGTAGGTCATCCTTTAGAGATGAAAATGTTAAAATACATTTAGGAGAAAAAATGGATAAACAATTACTGTAATTGTTTTTACTGTATTGTAATAAACTTCACCAGTGGTATTAATTTCAAACACGGTGACATGATTACAGACTAAATATAACTCTACTTCTAATTTTTACATTATAGGCTTTAGATTGCAGTTATGGTATGTTCCAGAGTACTGAGGGATTCAGTAGAACAAAGGAATAAAGAACTTATGTCTTTAAACAACTGCATTAAAAAGGTAACACTACCTTTAAAGAAAACATTGGTCAATTAGTTGGAAAGGGCAAACTCTTATTTTTTTTCCCTCTTCACCTTATTACAGAGAAACACCATCCTGGGAAAGGTCACAGTACATTATAGAGAAATTAGGGAAATAGGTTGCAGTGAACTTAGCGCCATTCTTCTGTGGCAAAGAGCAAATCTCTGCATCTCATGCTAACTGAGGAGAAAGACCAAGTTTTCTTTCGGTTTAAAGCTGTGGTCACAAGAAAACAATAAGAAGAAAATATAAAAAAATTCAGGGGTCTTTCTTTTCGTTATTTAGGAAATTATAAATTCCTTTTAGAATGTATTTGACAAAATCCAGTGATTTACTAAAGCAGTGTTTACCTTTTTACAACACACTCCTTTGAATGCTCAGAGCCCTGATACCATTTGGGAGTTTGTCATCTGGAAAACCTCAAAAAGATTTCATTCCCTTCATACTTAGCTAGGGAAACAATGTTAAATAATGGAAAATAATAACCTCATAGGATTGTTTTTCCTCACTATTATATTGCAATCATACCAATGTAGCTACTTCTGATATAAAAAAAGTACACTAACTCCATGACATACGTAAGCTATTTATCACACAGGTACTTCACACCTAGTTAAAGATGCTGTAGCTTCTGGATCTTACACAGAGGAACTTAGGGACTACAAAAAAAATGTGGCATAAAAATGTGTTCTATAAGACTGAACTGCTAATTTACTTTTGATACACTATTGGGTAACAGCTCATCTGACAGCATCTGTAGAACCTCTTCTAATTGGTGTGGGGTTTAGACTGCTTTCTGCTGGATTTTAATTGTTTGATATGTCTCATTTCATGTTTTACTTTGTAAGAGTACATTTTATAACATAAACACCATGAAAGAGACACAACTGCAGAGCTGTAGCAAGGTCTGTATTCCTGTAAGCATCTGCAAGTCAACAACCAAAAGATATAATTTGTCTGAATATCCTTATTCTTAGCTCGCTTTCTAATCAAAGTAAGAAAAAAAAAAGGAACTATTCTGCATGTAAGATGATTTCACTTTCAGAAGGAATTTAGCATTTAAAGATGGTATACACTTCTCTGATTTTTTGTGTTAGAAGAGCCAAATTATACTCAGTGGTAGTCTATGATAAAGCTGTGCTTGTCCTTAAAAAAACATGGGGGTTTGATGTCTTCAGACACTGATTTGTGCAGCTCCACGTCACTTTCCTATAGTTCTTTCTTACTATATGGCTATGCTATGGGATGTACAGACCCGCTAGAGTACTCATAGCTAAACACATAGCTAAGCACACAGTTGCATGTGCTGCAACTCATTTACTTCTAATACAATTGTAGGAGTCCAAAACAATATCTGTACTGGGTATCATTCATTTACTCTTTTTTTTTCTTTTTTTTTTCCCAGTGTAAGAGGTTACGTACTTTAAAGCTAGTACTTTCACGTCTTTCTAGGCTAAAAATGTTCGAACTGTTTCTTAACGACTAGCAGCATCCCTGGGGTAGTACACCATATTGTACACTGCATCGCAAGCTGAGCCTCTCAAGCAATCAGCAGCACCGGTCTCCTACACTATGTGCTTATCTCCCCTATAACAATAGGCACAATTAAGTCAAAGCAAACCCGATTAACTCTGCTCCAGGCTAACCCCTGCATGCTTACTGGTTCCCTTGATTAACTGTACAGGACTGACGGACAGGAAGGTGTCAGGAAAACCCTGAAGAATTAGCAAGCCTGCAAGGAGACTCTGCAGGAGGGAGAAGGTGTAAGAAAGAAAGTGCAGAAGGTGGCAGTTTAAAACACTTATTAAAGGAGTTAACAAAATAAAAGGATGTAATTTAAATCACTAAATGACAGAAACCTATTGTGATGAGGCACTGCAGCATCTGAAAGTGGATACTCCCTGTAAAGATCACACATGTACCTGCACAATAGCATTAGATCAGGATGGAATTCTAAATCCCAGTGACGTCGGACTTTCTGGTTTCAGCCTCCTTGCAATAACTGGAATAGGTGTGGTATTGATAGTTATAATCCTAAGCAATACAAAGTATTTATTAGTGCTCACCTGCTGGTAATACTTTAGTGCCCCTTATACAAAAGCCAACAAAAACATCAATCAGCAACTTATTAAAATAAGACTCAAAACTATGCCAGGGAAACGCTAAAACATATTTGAAATATATTCTGTTAGCTTTCCAATATTCCTATATTCAGTTAAAGCACCAAGGTATGAGCCAATACACTGAAGCTCAGATGTTGTAATTTTAGCATAGGGCAATGTTAATTACAGCATGTCAAGCTATTTAGAATTAAATTAATAAAAGCAGACTTAATCTCATTTTTGTCGCATACCAGTTAAAATTCCTACTTCTGTTCATCACAGTTGACTGCTCTATCGTTTTGGACTTTAATAGCACTATGCTCTGTGTGGAAGGAGTGCCCTCCCCCACTTTAATGGCAGTAGACTGCTGAGAGATTGTTCAAAGATAAAAATATGTACCACCAAGTCCCTAAAATGTCATGATAAACGAACTCAAATGTCACTATTAAAATATTTCCTTTCATCAGTTTCACAGCACAGATCTCCCATTGCAATGCCAGAACTGACTCAGCTTTGCTAATACTTCTATGGGAATACAGAATTTCTTTTTGAAGGTTGAATTTAAGACAATGGTAATGTGTGTGGCATAAAACTGAGATAGCCACCTGTAAAGTGGCTTAAAAGGTACCCCCTGGAGAAAAACTCTTCTGCGTGACCCTCTTCCAGAGGCCAAAAAAAAAAAAAAAGAAAAAAAAAAAAGAGGTTGAGTTCATCACAAGCAGACCTCTGAGACAATTCTCCCTAGGCTTCTTTAAATGTGAAAAGCACCATTTTGCTTTCCACTGATTCTGTTAACAGTCTCTGAGAAAGATAAAAAGGTAACACAGCATAAGAGAGAACTGCTTATGAAGGAAACAGAAGACTAAATGAGAAATCCAAGGGTACCGGATTTCTTGCCTCCTTCCACTGTTATTCAATGCCATGTTCCCAGGCAGCAAGGGAAAAAAAAAATATTCCTTTAATGCAGTAGCAGAATCAGTGCAACCATGAAAATTTATTTTGTTAGTTTATTATTGGTAGTTTCTGTAACATTTCATGTCTTTCGCCCTCCTGTCTAATTATTTTCTATTCAAATATCCAGGTGATGTTTAGGAACTTTTAACAAAGGGCTGATAGGAAGGGAAGACTAACGAACAATGTGTGTTTATAATGAGAACTGAACTGCTACCTGCAGAGAATAATACAGGATGATCTCTCTTTGGAGAAGGAGGAGAAAAAAAATCAACAACATAAATGGAACGCTGTCAAATTTATAAGCAGCAATTTAGACAGCAAATACGTTGCTTGGGTTTCAGCAGTCTTAAACACTGTGAGCGGCTTAACCTTATCTCCCAGTGCCACTGCCTTCCTGGAGTAATTGATGCTTGGAGTCCCCCAATTTCACATAAACCAGGCCACTGTGTTATTGTATACAGCAATCTAACTGCTAGCAGAGACAGGAAACGGTGCTGAACCCAGATCAATAGACATGTCAACAGTAAGCTGCTTAATCTAATTCTGCCTATCTCATCTTGGAGCACAGAGTTTGCAATTTTACTGCTAGGTCCCTCTGGCAGGAAATGGTTTGGAAAGTTTAGTCTTAAGAAGTTTAAGCGATATGCTTATCCTTCAGGCTCTCAAATGTTTATTCAGCAGAATAGCTGCTTTAAATGTTTTATAAATGGTAGCAATGTAAACAAAGAACTCCTGAATTCCTTCCCATATGAAAGCTGTAACGGTGATTTCCTCACAGTGGACAGGGAGCTTAACACAACAGCCAATTACATTTAAAGGTAAATTGTAACTTTGAAGATCAGAATGATTTTTCCAACATCCCCTCCTCCACTCTGACGATATTCCCACATGGAAACACTTCTTTTTTGGCAATTACATTACTCCCTCCTCTTTTTTTTTACTTTAAGCACATGAAAATTACATGTTTCTTTGCAAGTAATCTCAGTATATAGGCTGGTATAACATAATCTCTGTCAATAAATAAGATCATGTAATAAGAAACTCTAACACAGGCCCTCTTTGAGAAAGCACAAGAGAAGAAATTAGACTAATATAATTTTTCTCATCTTCCTACTGCACTGAAGCATATCTACATTCCCTCTAAAAAAAAAAAAACAAACAACAAACCAACCTACAAATACAGAGCTTCGCCCCTCATGTCAGAGCCGGCCATGGGGAAGCCTCAGCAAAGCGCCCGGACAGACAGGAGTGCC
>NW_010420355.1:0-272 GCF_000710305.1 Buceros rhinoceros silvestris
ATTATTATATTATATTATATATTCTTATTATTTCTGTATTCCCTAGAATAACAGAGTTTTTCCCATCACCCCTGTATTTCTAAGCAGAAAGATTAAGTTGTCGTGGCATCTGCTTTCAGAACTTTTAATATTGAGTTAATCTTTTTACAGCTAATAATACAGTAACTCAGTACCACTGTTTTGATTTCTCCACTCTGGTGTGCTGGGTTTGTGCCTGGCAGGGCTTTGGTAGTGGCAGAAGGAGACTGTTGGCTTGTGCCTGGGGGGGGTTT
>NW_010420355.1:464-992 GCF_000710305.1 Buceros rhinoceros silvestris
CCCTGCAAGAAGCTTCAAAATTTCCCCTGGCTAGAATCTGGCCCCACCTCTGGCCAAGGCTGAGCCACTCAGCCCCTCTGTGAAGAAACGTATTTGAGAGGGGAAACCATTTTGGTACAAGCCTTTGTTTTGGGAGCTATCTTTTGTCTTGGAAGAAGGTAGGACAAATGGAGAGACAACCATGTGGTCACCCAGGTTAGTGAGGAAGGGGCTGGGGAGGCAGTCTGGAGCAGCCATTTCTCTTCGGCCTATGGCAAAAGGGCAGGCTGAGTCCTTGTAGTCCTCAGAGGTCACCGGGGGAGAGAAGGTGTGTTTGCAGCCCATGGAGAAGCCCATGCCGGAGCATGGGACTACTCCCAGGGAAGGCTCTAAGAAGTGACTCTAAGGGAGACCCACACAGTTTGCCACTGGAAGAACCACTGCTTGTGGAAGACCCTCACACTAGCTGGAAGAGTTCATGGAGGACTGTCTCTTGTGGGAGGACACAACATTGCCACAGGGGAGAACGGTGAGGAGAATTTCTCTTGA
>NW_010420355.1:1182-34750 GCF_000710305.1 Buceros rhinoceros silvestris
AAGCCTCCATACTCTGCCCCCACTGCACTGCGTGGTGGCTAAAAGGCAGCAAACCTGTGCCTGGGAAAGAAGGGAGGGGTGGGGGGAAGATATATTTAAGATACTGTTGGTTTTTGTCACTGCCCTGCTCTGATTGGATTGGTGATTTAGGAGTGATTTTGTTGTTTAAATTAAATTGATTTTATTTCCTCAAGTCTGTCTTTTGCCCAAGGCCATAACTGGCGAGTGAGCCCTTCCTGTTCTTTGTCTCAAACCTTAAGCCTTTTGTTGTAATTTCTCCTGCTAGAGTGAGAGAACAGCTGCGTGGCACTTGGTTGCCAGCTGGGTCTAAACCATGATTTTTGGAAGCAAGGTAAAGTATGGGCAGCCAAAGAGTTTTCTTTGCTTACCATACATGAGGAAAGAGACCATTAAATATTAATATGAATTACAGTAGCTCAGTAAAAAAAAAAGTGAAGTTATGATGTTATGATGTCATAGCCCACTATTCATGTATCTTTAATTCATGCAGAAACAATAAGTCATAGGAATGTATACATGAGACAAGCCTTCCCCTGATGGACATGGTCGTGTTCATGGCTGTTTGACTTATAAGAATTATCCCATGGTTTGATAAATAATTCTTTTGTTTTAGAAGTCTCAGAAAATAAAAAGAAGAATACATCTAGTTCTCTTATACAGTTTGGCTTGGTTTTGGTTTGATTTTTTTTAAATTTATTATTTTTATAAGATGATCGTGAAATGATACAAAAGGCGTTAAGCAAAGTCATGTAAGAGTGAACTTGTTGGCAGGCTGCTTCAAAAGAAACAAAGCGCCATTACATGAGGGAGTATAGCCAAGTAACGTTACATCATATAGGCAAAGGTGGAGACTTTGGTCAGCAGCACTCAGCAGGATGGAGTCCAGTGACAATGGACAAAAAAATAATGTGTGTCAAAAGAGCAGAAAGGCAGAAGGGCAGTGCTCCAGCAAAGTCTGAGAAAGAAGATGTCTCAGTGGGTAGGCAATGAATTACTTGAGCAAGGCTCAGGACAATGCAGGATTTCTTCAATGGATAGAAGGATTCAGGATAGCTTCATACACATTTTAGAATCCATGTGCCTTAACATAGCTGTTTAAAAAAATTAATTCAAAACAGTAAACCATGTAGAAACTTAAAATCAAAGAAAGGTATGTTAAAAGTTAGGCAGAGTGTTTTTCTTTTCCAGTATCTTCTCTGGTCTTTGTTTTGGGAAGAAAATACTCAGGGTGGGATTCATTTATTTGCTTCCTTGCCAGTCCCTCGTGTTTGCTTGAATCCTCTCTTCATTCATTATTTACATGCATTAACAGCCAGTGGTTCCCACATGGTTGGAGGGGATGAGGACTGCTAGCAGGAACTTTTTAGGTGGTATAGGTGAGCTTACTACTGCACAGGTACAGCCAGGCAAAGCTATGGGTAATGATTATGTGACACATTTTAGCTCTTCAAACAAGACTCAGCTTCTGGCTTTGTAACCCCTCTGCTAGCTCTATAATAATCAAGTACTTGAAAATAAATTATTAGTTTTCGTTTTTTTTTTCCCCTTGGAAAATAGCTCACCATTTCTCAAGCATGAATTATCAGTGGCTCTGCTGTTTTCATGCATTTATCTCAGAGATATCTTAATGATAACTCCTATACAGTATCTTTTCTTATGCTATACTCTGATTCTTCTTATATTTTTCTTCTGTGGATGTGGTTATTAAAGTATTTATGCATTGTCAGTTTAAGTTTTAAGACAATAAATGCTTGCTATCACTTTTTTAAACAATAGCTATGTCATTACACAGATCATTGGAATACGAATCACACTCAGATAAAAATGTACTCTCTCAAAAATAATTGTAATTGCTATTGTTCTTCTTTTACCTGACTTGATTAATATTTTGAATTCATATTTCCAAATAATAGTGTGGAAGACAAACAAAAATACTGATAATATCAAGTCGGAGCTGGAGCTCTTTTACTCACTGTTTATATAATTAAATGTTCAACTGAACCAAAGTGTAGGTATGTTTATCAAAACTGTGGAGATGCAGCCTCCGCAAAATATGGGAATATATCTCATGGAAGAGGATTAGCTGTCACCAGTTTCAAGAGAATATCAGGGGTAGAACATAGTCAGCCATTACTATGTGTTTACCTATGTAAGCTTGGTTTGGTCTTTTTTTCTTTGCATATATTGCTTTCTAGCTCATATTGCATCCTATCCCTTTGATCTGTTCGTTGGTGTGAGAAGACCCAAATACAGTAATATGCCTTTTGTCCAAGGAATCACAATGCATCTAAATAAAGACATTCACAGGACTTGGGCAATAGCAGGGGTTTTTTTGATCCTTTTTTTGTAATTTTTTTCAAGCAGTGCCTAAAATAATTATTAACTCAACACTTTGGTCACTGACTTGGGCCAAAAAATATCAATAAAATTAAATACATAGATAGTAATGACAGTAATAACAACAACAATAACAATTATTGCAAGTGATGAAAACAGTAATATTAACAACAATAGCAGTAATAATAAATGAGCACATAGCTCATACAGGTTAAAAGGTTTGCAACAGGAATCATGAAATCAGCATGCAGTCCCTTTATCATTTTAGCGAACATCAACACAGTAACTTCCACTTAAACAAAATTAGGTTGTGCAATTTACATAGATTCTTCCAGCACTGGAAATCTGCAATCCTATACCGTATCCCTAAAGAGCAAGACCACTGAATATACAAGAATGGAAAAAGACAGTTCATATCCATAAGAACTAGAGTTTGCTAGTGGAAATAAGCAAAACAAAACAACAAAATTCCAGGTAAGCAGAACAAGACAAAGAAATATATGATGATAAACACGTGGCATTGGTCAATACGATACATTCCCTGCATAAGCAGTCTGTGATTGTGCCTAGTGATTTTTGTCAGGCCAATCTTCATTCTTCCCTTGTTAAACCG
The DNA here is from genome assembly GCF_000710305.1 of Buceros rhinoceros silvestris. NCBI lineage: Eukaryota > Metazoa > Chordata > Aves > Bucerotiformes > Bucerotidae > Buceros > Buceros rhinoceros. Next base: position 4,154 of record NW_010420355.1, read on the forward strand.
TCTTTTGAAATGGTAGCTCTTGCTTTTGTTATTGAGGCAGCAAATATCTCATTTGGAGACTTCAGAGACCTTGAAAGCACAACCTGAGTTTTCTAGCCTTTCTCCTTTTCATTAAAATTGCTACTGTCACATTTATTTCCAGAGCAGTTTATTCTAAATTGCTACTGTGAACATTTCTGATTTTGTCTTCCTGCAATCTGGTCAAAGACAACTGAAATCTGATTTTCATGAGGTGCTGCAGCAGGTCACTTTGAGGTATCAGTCTTTTCAGCTTCTGAAACAAAAAAAAAGAATTTTCTGTATCCGTAAGTTTTTTAATCTTTGCTCATCATGAATCACAAAAAGCAACTTGAAGGAAAAGGTGTTGAATTTGAGTGTAAGGCACAATCCAATTATTTCTGCAAGTGCATGTCCTCGAGACATTGTGTCAATGAATGACCGAAAGAATGATGATGCAAGGGATTGGTAATGGCATCTAAAATCTTCTCCTCAGGTTGACAGTTCCAGCCCACTAGAGTTTAGGAGAAGTTGTTAATTACTACAAATACTTTCATTTCCAGAAAGCAGTTCTCTGAATCTGCCTTTGAGGATAAATGACCTCGTCACGAAAAAAAAAAAAAAAAACAAAAAAAACAACACCCCTATATTTAAAGGCATGGTTAGTAGAGGGCATGGCGTGGACAGATGCCCATAGTGTGGAACACCAGAGCTGTCCCAGCTCTCAAGTTCAGTTGCCTGTACCAGTGATGTTATGACCAAATATCTGAGGGATGGCTTGGGGCCACTCTACCTCCTGGGTCTTTCTTTCCATTGCATCGGGTGGGCAGAGGACAGCAATATTCCTGTACGCTCCAGTCTTTCTTTCTCCAGGTGACTGAGGAAGCATGCTGCAGCAGACACATCATGCACAGCTGCAGAGAAATCTGAGCTTTAATCACTCAAAATCAGATTGTGGGAGTGAGGCTTGTCTTCAGACGGGCCTGGAAAATAAGCTTCAGTAAGAATGGCAGTGGCTGAAGGTTCATATGGGGGTATCCACTTCTGGATAGACTTGGGCTGTTCAAAAGACAGAAATTCTGTGAATTTCAGCACTTTGTGGTTTAGACTGCACAATCCCTCATTGCCTTCCCCTGTTATTCCTGCATTTTGGACAGAGCTGTATCTGCACCCCACAAGGCAGCATATTTGCCCTTCTGCACTACAGGGGGTTTATAAATGAAGCTGAGCAATATTTATGTGCTTATTTAAAACCTTTTTTCCATTTAGAATGGCCTTCGACTTTCAGGGTCAACTTTTCTATGAGGAAGGCTTTTAAGATTTGTTTGTATACGCGTGTGTTTTTGCAAGGTTTTGCTGAAAAAATAAAACAGTGCACAGTGCTTTTCAGCAAGACTTAAACTCCTTTCAAAAGGAAGGCAACATTAGGTGGGCTAAACAAAAATTTTGAATGTCCGCATTTTTTTCCCCACAAATGATTATTTGAGGTTTGGAAAGAATATAGTAGAACAGACACAGAGATATGACATTTCTAGATTTTTCTTTCTCACATATATTTCCCCCATATATTTGGAGTAGCTGTGCTTCTATCTCTTAAAATGCTGAAAGAAATTTGTGTATGTACTTAACTGATAATAAAGAGATAAATATATAGAAAGGCTATATAGTATATTCAATGCAAAATTATAACCACTACAAATTTGCTTATCTTCACGCTCACAGGTCTTCCAAAGCTTCAGTTTGAAATCATGGTCCTGTGGAAGACCATGGGAGCTTTGCTGTTGACTTCCACAAAACCAAGATTTTTATCTTCAATATCTTGTGCAGAACATTTGTTTTCAACAGAATTTCTGTCAATGGTTGGTACTACATCATCACTGTCCAGATGCCCGTGGAGATTTTGGACAAGTTTTTACGAGGCATGTGAATTTCAAATTAGATTGTTTTATGAAGTTCAATTATCTGTGCCTCCTCCTTCTCACAGACTTTGAACAAGGAATTAAAATTATTTTTTCTTTCTCTAGAGAAACTACTTTCAGTAATGTGCCTTCTTTATATCTACTAAAAAATCTTGCATTTTCGGTTTTATCTCTTTCTTTCCATGTTACCTTAATACTGGAGATGCCTGTATTGACTTCTGCAAATACGTGTGACTTTGCTGCCGTGAGTGGTTTTGTGGTTTGTTTTGTTTTGTTTTTTTCTGCTCTGGCAGGACAGAAATCTTTAATCCAGACCAAAGACCACCTGAGCCTTTGTTTCCTTAGGGATCCCATGGATATGATGCCCAGGACATTGGGCACATTTCATTTTCTCTTTAGGAAACAACTTCAGAAAGCACTGATGTGGTAGGAGTGATACATCATTACGCTTGCATGAGAGAAAGTCTTCTGCGCTTGCAAAGAACAGTGTGCTTCATTCTCCTAGTCTTTGCCATCACTATTTTTACATGGTTTGCTCTGTTGAAGTTGATATACTGCCAGGAGCCGTATTCAGTTTCGTTACGGTAAAGCCAGTTACTATGTGGTTTTGTTTGTACTTCAGTTATAGCAATGTTGAGGATTGAATGCTTTGTTTTTAATTTTGTATGTTCTCTACAGAGTCTCAGAAGCTGAAATATTATGGGGGATGAGAGGATGTTATTTCAGTACAGATTTCACAGCTGAACTAAAGAAATTCATGCCTCTGAGTGCAAAGAATATACAATACACACAAGCATCAAAATGGGAGATAGATGAGAGAGAGATAGGCAGCAATAGATCCTTGAAGACAAGAATAAGGATTTAGAGATTGCTGTGGAAGGAGTGGGACTTGGGTAATAGAGTGACATAACGGGGAGAAGCCATGAAGAAACAGCTTCTAGCTAAAAAGTGTTAGGACTTAAGGGAGGGAAAGATGTGAGAATTGAGAAAGAATAAGTCTGTAAGGGAAAAAAGGATTCAGATATTGACCAAAGATTAACATTAGGGCAGGTGAGCTAAAGATGAATTTTGATTGTAGTTGAGAAAAAGAATTGACACTAATCCTTTTTTCCTTTGCTTGCTCTCTCATGTTCTTTTCTCATGCCAAGCAGAGTTTTTTCTTGAAAGGATATGAGAGATTTCATCTAGCCTGTGAGCTTCCATTACTGATACTATTCGGAGAACACTCAAACAGTAGAGTGAGGATTTTCAGAATAAGGAGGAGTACTAAATATCAGCATTGTCTCAACAAAGTAATGAACTTCAGAAGCAGGCTGAAACAGGGAGCAAATTGGAAAGGAGAGGGCTTCCATAAACTAGACAAACTTAGACAACTCTAGCAGGTTTAATATATTTCAGACCTGAAAGAGCACTATGTAGAGGCTCCCTGATTTAAAACTATCTGAGTATCTCCCTGACTCAGGCAGGTGGAAAAAGGGAGAGTCCAAATCCATCTGCTAATCAACAGATTTTATGTGCTGTTTTTTCAAGTAATTTCATTTACATAGACATGCACAGACTCATTTGCAAAGGCAGTGGTCAGATGCTTGTCAGACTCTTTTAACTGCCTGAGCGTCAAATCTTCAGCCAGGGAGTCATATACAACTGTGCACACTATTTCATATCTCTGACAAGAGCATGGATTGAATTCTACCAGTTTCCATTAATCATGTTGTAATTCACAAACTGTTCACCACAGTCATCAATCAGATCTATACGTGCAGTGCAGTTTGCAAAGGGTAAATTCATGTACCTTATTCCTTTAGTCATGTTAAGTCATGTTAACATCAGATCTCCACTTTTTCCTCTTTGTAGACAATTTTCACCAGTGCAAACCTGTCCTTGGGATCACAGTGGTCACCAGAGTTTTAGAGAAAAGAGTGATTGCGTTTTGTGTTGGACAAAGGAAAAAGTGATGATATAGAACCCTACTTCTTTATACATTACATTCTAATGTATCTGGTGCTGTGAAATTTGTGTATCTATGTCAGTTTTCAGTTTAGGGGTCACTGGTCATACAAAGATGGTCAGTTCCAGGTAACCAGATTTGATTAAAGATGCTAAAACTGTTTGGTTTTAACTCCTCATTAGTTTTCGCTGTCATAGAAAATAGAGCTCCATTAAATGGTAATGTACGAAGTGGACCAGTAACCCAGGCAGTTTATGGTGAACAGTTCCTTCAAACTGGAGACTGATCTGTGCAGAGACGCTCACCATTTTGTAACTTGTTAATAAAAACCTTCAACAGAGTTTTGTAGATGAGCATAGAGAGGAAAATTTCATCAGGATTACATTTGTCATAATTCTATGGGATTTAACTGGACTACAAGTGAACTTGTTTTAAAAGACACTATGGAAGATAATAGTTTGTTTTAGTAGTTAATATATACTGAATATACTGAAACTTGCTTGAAAGCAAGGCCTTTCACAGTGCTCTGAAAAGATTTCTTAAGAAATTATATCTATTTATATTGCCTCTGATTCTGTGGTTTCTTTATTTCCAAAATATGATGGTGTTAGTTAATATTTTTTTTCTATCATCTGGCATTTTTAACTCTAAACTTTGTCAGTGGTTCTGATATGCTCTCCTTGGAGTAAAAATTCAGACAGATCCACTTAGATGCTGCCTGGTTTCACACTCACCTACCATATGAGAGTCTGGGCATTTGGAGTTATCAAGCCTTCAGAAAGACAAACTCGAAGCAGAGCTTTATTAACCTACTTGGCAAGCCAGATATAAGAGGTACAGCATATTTAACTGTATTTATAATGACATTTATCTGATGCTTCTGAAAAAATGAAAACTGGTAACTCCTCTCCCCCATCCAATTTACCCCTTCAACTAGTTTGTAGAAACATGTTTCCAGTGAGCAGAATCTTCTGTATGTGAAATTTCCTGAATCATCAGAAAAGAACCTCAAAAGAAAGTTATATTGTAACATTTGACTCAGACTGGATTAGACTTAATCACTGTAAGTGGCAATCACATCCCTGCTTCTTAAAACAAATTTACTTGGATCACATCAAAGTAACAATCCCAAATGAAGATTGATCTGTGAAACTGTGATCCCTGTACTTTTCTGCTTGTCATGCATTAATCCCATAAGCTATGAAGATGCAGCAAACAGATTAGCTGCCTGGTTACCTTTTACCTGTTTATACTTACTCGTATGATCGTCACTTTCACTTGACAGCAAGTAGTCTATAGTTTTATCAAGGATGAGAATATATAAAGTAAAACCAGGAGAAGAGGCCTAAATTCTTACAAATAGAATGATCTCTTTTTTCTCATCATGCATTTCTCGCCTTCTGTTTAAATAGCTTACTACCCTTCAAGTTAGAAAATTAAGTGGTCGACAGATGATTCATGCCACTTGCAGGTACTAGGAATATATACGCTTGAGACAAGAGGTTATTAAAATGTCTGCATGCTACTTATTCTTCTGAAAAGAGTGAAAAAATACTGCTCAAATACATTGGTGGTTTTAGGAAAGCACAGATTGATTAATAAAGCCTAATCATTTATTGTATATGCCAAATAGTAAAACCTGGGCTGAAATTTTTATATACTGCTTTTATTTCCCCAGTAAAACACGAGTTCTATCAATGTTCACAGGTAGACTTTCTTGCAGGTACTGAAAGGTGATGGATATACTCTCTGGAGATGTCAGGTTATTAAAACCACAGCGAAGTGATGAGCCTGAAGCCATGGCCATTGCTATTGCCTGGCTTCGTGGGCCTTTCGACTCTGCTTGTCTCAGTTGTACCTCTGCTATTCCTCCCATTTGTATGTCTTTGCAAGGAGGTGCTTTGGAACTTTTCATTTTCTTCTGTTTCACAATCTTTTCCCCCTATGCTTCTTTGTTATTTTCTTTTTTTTTTTTCCCCTTTCTCTCTGCTTTTTAACCTTTAACACACTTTAATGATGGAAAAGCAAAACCTTGATATAATATTCTTCTACACACCTGCATTCCTCACTAATGAAACAAAAGGAGAAAAGAATGTTTTTCTCTCATTTGCTACATTTCTACAAGCACTGAAAGTGAAGTATAAATTAGACCTAAGCTGGTTTAGTTTTTGGTTTTTTCTCCCTGAGTTTTCTTCTTTATTCTTTCATCTCTGGCTAAGTAAATTTCAAAAAGTTTAGACAATTTTGACAAAAGCCAAAACAAGCAGTCCTGTATAGACAAGGAAAAGGAGCAGCTAAAATAGAGTTACTCCTATATAAAATTCATTACTTCTTTTTTAACTGTCCTTCATTACTGTCTGAGTTCTGCTTACATCTCCAGGCAGAAGAATACAGCTTGTATGTCTTACCTAAGTAAGATATTCTTAAGCTGTAAGTCTCTATCAAATGGATGAATCCCTCTTGTCACACAGTTATTGTACAGCCCTCTTTTCCACCATATGGTGTCCCAAAACAAGTGTTTTATTCATAGCTGAACTGCTTAAGCATCATGTGAAAAGTTTCCAGTGATGCCTATGCAGGGCTTGCAGATGCTGCAAAGAGACCAGTACCAGATGCAGCAGAGGTATGATGCTGAGTCTCGGGTAAGATCTTGGATCAAGCAAAATAGTAAATCTGTTCTACCTGCAGGACCATGACAATATCTTTGAACAGCATGACACTGTCATATGAGCAGCAGTGGCTCAGATCAGCATAAAGCTGAGCATTTTTACAATAAGGTCAGATACAGAGGCCTGTAACTATAACATTAATGTAAAATCAATGAGGACACTTTCTCTTCAGTAACTGCTGACAATCACCGTTTTTTTTTTCTGCTCTTTTTCACTGAAGTTAAGGTCTAAAGTCGTCCTGTTTAAGAACCATTCTCTCATGCTGTCTTTTTCTCTCCATTTACTACAGAGGGAGTTAACTGCTTTTCTTACTTAGAAACCTCAAGTGAATCCTAATCAGTGACAGTCTTATTGCTTGTTAGCAAATTTCGGCTTTTTTTAGGAAAGCTTTAGTAGAATTGTGCCTATGTGCACGTGTGTGTGTATGCATGCATGTAAGACAATGGAGTTCAAAATTACAGTATCACGCAAAACAATATGGGATAATCATCAACAAGAAGATATTACCAAGATGAAAGTATTTACATCTTACATGTTGAAGAAATGGCCATCCTTGCACAGCATCTTTTAACCCTACCCTGCGTGTCTCTTTCTGTGCTCAGCCCAAATTACCACTTGCCCAGTGCTGGAGCCTGGTGATGTTCAGGGAAATCCTGCCACTGTGCAGGTGCTGTATGCTTCCTCTTCATTCCTGCTGGGGCTGCTGCTGTGCTGGGACTGGTGTTAGTTTTAAAAAGGAAGAAAATAAGACTCAGAAAGATTTTAGAGAGGGTTATAAATTTCTGGTGGCAATGGATCCCACTCACTCCTAAGTGAGAGGCCCACAGACCCCCTTACTCTCTTATCCCTTTTGGGTCTATGTAAGATACGGAGATAAAAGGGAGTGGAAACTTAGTTCATAGGACATGAAGTCAATTCTAGGTAAATTTAGTCTTCTGCTAGCTACAGTGACAGATAAAACACACTTCCCAAATCTCTGTGCGTGTCTAGTATAAAGAAAACAAAAGACTATTTAACTGCTTCCCAGACTGTAGACCTGTCCAATCTGCCATTGAGAAACATAACCGCATCTAAAACAATTAACATTTTTGTTTCCAGTGTGAAAAGTAGTTGTTCTGGGTGTTAAATCGTTGTCAATGATAACAAGCATTTTTGTGGTTCAGCCAGAAAGCATACATCTTCTCAAAACTGATGGCTGGTGCAGTTATTGTGCTACAGTTATGACGATGACTGAAAAAAGGCCTTGTGATTCTGGAAGGCAGACAAAAGAATCTGAAAAATTTTCCAAAAGATCTAATCTCAGAACAAAGATATCTAAGTCAGGCAAGCTTGTCCTTAGACTTTTCTGATTCTGGACTATATTGATGTTGATTCGTGGATCACTTAGGCTTCCAAAACTTCAGCTGGAAGTGTAAAACAAAAATAGCTATTGAAATCTCAGCTGCTTTTAGAATTCCTCTGAGCTGAAGTCGTCGTTCCCCACCTGAGACCAGATGCTTTAGTCTCTGTAAAGTTCCCTGACCTCAGCTGGGATTTGCTATGCTGCACAGATTCATGTCCTTAGGGCCATTTGTAGAGGTTTTCAGAGGAGAATCACAACAAAATCAAAGCTTTTGCCCTCGCTCCCTCCCTCCCAACCTCCTATTCCTTTTTTCTTTTTCCTTCTTCTTTCTTTTTTCTTTTTTTCCATTTTCTTTTATTTTCTTTTTTCTTTTCTTTCACTTTTTTCTATTCTCCTTTTTAATTTTTTCTTTATTCTTTTTTTTTTTCTTTTTTTCTTTTTCTGTTTTCTTTATTTCTGCCTTCCTCCCATGCCCCTAGGAAAAAAAAAAGATGCACTTGGGGAAGTGACTGCAACATCTCTTAGGTTCATGTTTACTTTGTCAACTAAATCAACTCACATCAAATCTCAGAAATACTCTTTAAAACCCTTAAAATTTTCACCTGTAAAGCAGTATAAGCACTATGTTTACATGATACATCTGTGTTCATATAACAGTTCTGTTCTATTAATGCCTAAAAACCACTGTAATAGTACCTTGGAGCTATTCAGCTGCCAGGGATCCCTCAATGTGCAGCTGTTGCAGTGTGACTCTGAAACCTTCTCTGTTCCTTCTGAGTTTACTAGTAGTTATATACTCCTAAGTGGAAAAATACATTGCCCACATTAATATCCCTGAGATATTTACAAGTAACACGTCTTTATGCTACACCTATTAGAACATCTCTACTTGCTTTAAATACAGCTCATTATTGCATTCCCCTGCAATTCACATGAAGAAAAATTTTTTCTTAAAGGCCTCGTAGCATTTGACAGTTGTAACTAAAGCAGTAAATTTGAGCAGAGCCTGGTTTCACTGGCAAAAATGTACTTTTCCTTTCTCTTTTAATGCAGTTGATCTGTGACTGTTATTAGCTGAAGGCATAGAGCTTTTTCAATGCACAGAGGAAGGCTCTGAGCTGTAACACCAAATGAGACTGTTGGCCTGCGAGAGGTACCTTTGTACTTCTTCCATCTTACCCTTGTGAGAGACACACACGAAATCAAATGGCGGCATACAACATTTTTAATAGCTTATACTACACTTGCTTTTTATTTTTGGTAGGACTACTTTGTTATTTCTACATGATATTTTTCATTTGAAATATATAGCAGATTTTAGTTCATGAAAGCTCATCGAAAATTTAGTGCAATGTGGTATTTTGGTACCTCCATTCCCAACAGTTCTCTAATATTCTCAAACTGTCAGCAGGATGTCTGGCTGTCTGCAATATGAATGGCTGAGCATTTCTTCTAAAGAATGGAATTCACTACGTTGCTGGAATCGAATAAAAAAAGTCTTTAGTGATATGGAAAAAGGCTCTGGGACCTTGGATGTCAGTTCTAGGAGAGATGAATTTACAGGTAGAGCAATCTCTCTCCTAGAACTGACATCCGAGGTCCCAGAGGCTTTTTCTCTAACATTGAGGATTTTGGTTTTTTCATGCATTTCCAACAACATAATGTGTGATGCGTGTAGTATTTTGAACAATTTTGCTCTCATAGCAATAGTGACAAACTTGGGCTTAGAAACTGCCCATCCCTCACTACCATGGAATGACTTCTGTTTTTAGCAGTAATTTGCTTGAGAAAGTGAAAAGAAGGTCTTTGCAGTGAAGGGCAAAGGAGATCAGAATTTGCTTCTTATTGAAACCTCTTCTATGTGTTCAGAATGGCTAAATGAGCTCATCTTGAAAACTAAGCTATACATCTAAATTAGACATTCCCCTCCCCGCCCCCAGCATACACTGTTTTTATGTCTCCTTTCTATTTCACTTATTACAGTAACTCTCATATCATTACCTACACTTCTTGAAGAAATTGCTCAAGCTTGCACCTTTTTTCCTTAGAAAATACTGTGAATTTGCTGACTCCTCTTTTTTAAACACAACAGTTAATATGAATCTACAGGAGTTTACCGTCTATTTGAATGGAAACTTGGCTTTGTCTCACTGATTTGCATTAACCTTACTATCTCCAATCAACCAAGGCTGATTGCTTCACTTACACAAAGAGGAAAGATATACAACAATCTTTTCTCTTTCCTCCAAAGATGCTATGGAACTCTAATATGTAGGGCCTTATACATTTTTCATTGCAGAAGTACATCCTGTTAATTTTATGTGGAAATTCTCAGAATTTGCAGTTCTTATAAAATCCTTAACTATTAAAAAGCACTGATGTTAAAATGTCCTTCTCCAAGTGCATAACTCTAAAAAGTACATCTTTTGGTATTATAGCAGAATAATAAAACAAGTGAATCCACAGATTATTTAGAGAAGTAACTCTGAATGCGTTCTATAATAATTAAATTAGCTATTAAAAGCCAGAATTTAAATTTCATTTGAACTGCAGTTAGTATAAAGAGCAACACATAGGCATCCTACTTTTTTAAGATTAATTCAAAAAGTCTATTGGCACTGATTTCCCATATATACATAAACCTGTGTTTTTGAAGTGGCTTAGTGATGGAATAAATACAATTAAAAAACTCTGCCTCCCATCTGAGGGAAATAATTAGCTAGTAAGAAGCCGAGAACAATGATATGATAAGAAGAGGCCACCTTCCACAGTTTATTCAGGCTGTTTCTTTCTTATCTTTTGGGTTCTCCTGCCAAGCTAGAATATTGTGTTTAGAATGTGTAATGTATTGTATCACGTGTGGATACATAACAATGTACTATTAAAATATATTAAGATATTCCATTCACCATCATCACTCTGTGCAAACAACTATGTGAATCAGTTATTTTAGATCAGTTGTCAAATGAGTGCAAAATATAATTTCAGGTCATCACAAAACAATGCTACAAGCATTAGTTGAAGTGATGTTTTTTGCAGGAAAGTAACTAAAATTCTGTTCCAGGTACCGAGGCATATTTTGCAAAGCTGAAAATGAAAGATTTTATTTATTTTTAAATTATTTTTAAAGCTTTTTGATGCTGTTCATATGGTTGTTGTTTTATACTTAAGTCATTAAAAATAAACAATTGTTAAAGCATCCAGGCTTTCTTAACACACAACCTTTTTTTTTTATTTAAGAGAATTTTGCATGATTTCAGAAATATTTTGAATCTTACCTTCTCCCCACCCCAGCATACATTTATTTTTGGGAAAAAAAGTATTCAGGGAAAAAAAGCATTCAGGGAAAAAAAGGCTAATAAAGGCGTTCTTTCTAGTAGTTGAAAGATGATCACGTCTGTCCCTAACAGGATGGTAGACAGCAGTAAAACCTCCTTTACAGACATAATGTTTTTGGAGTATCAGTGTAGTTTTAAGTTCAAATGCTGAAGTCATCCTTCACATAATGCTTTTGAAGTCACTTCAACCATGATCAGGTTTTAGCCATGGTGGTTATGGAGGCAGTTGCACTTTGATCTCACAGCTTTTCATTACTTGGAAGTTCACAGTGTTTAGTGTGCCTGTAGCATGGTACAAGATAGAAAGTAGTACTATTCTCGCACCCAGCACACTCAAAAGTTTTGTCTCTTGTACTGCAGCAAATCTTTAACTTCAATGAGACTGGTGCAACTGAAAAGGGAAACTGAACTAGGAGCCACTCTGTTGCTTGCACTTTATCCTAGTGGTGTATATTTATCTGTGTCTGTAAAATGCATCACATCACAAAAATATACAGCCTGCCAAACTGGGATACCTAGTGTCGGTTTAACACAGTGCTTTGCGCTTTGTATTCCTCCCCACCCCGATTCCTGTTTAGGCGACAATCACCAGACTTGGATTCAAGATAAGAAAGATTTTACTGGCAGCGGTGCTCCCTTTTCAACAGACTCCGTGAGTAATTGTATGGGCAGCTTTTGAGTTGCCTGTTGGTCACTCTCATGATTAGACTGCTGATGAGAAATCTGAGCTACATTCTCCCCTTGCATGTCATTTCCTTTTAATTCACTTTGATTCAGGGAAAGTGTATTTTTTTATATATATCAACCTATGAATAAAAATAAGCTCCTGTAAATCCAGTTACTGAAAGTGAACAGAAACAGGCCTGTTGTAAGACAGTACAGGAATATAGAAAACACTACCGACATAGAGGTTTTATGAGGCTTAAGATATCCCCTACTTCTGATGTCTCTCCCCACACTTTAATTTTGATGTGTATATCAGAAGTAAAATGCACACAGTTTTTCCTTTGATCACATGAAGGCACCTATTTAGTTCTTTAGAACAGAATTAAAATTATTTTATTTTTGAAAACTCCTTGAATTACGATGTAAAAGCCGCAATTTGGAAAGGTGAAAATCCTATATCTGGAATCACTGAAATAATATTGGATAAAGCTTATTTTTCATCCCAGAAGTTTTAATTTTTTGCTCTCGATAATAATATTTGCATTTCCATTTTGGTGGGAGAAAAAAACTTGTCTCTTTCAGTAAAACAGACCAAGATAGGAAGTCAGATAATTGCTATCTGCTTGTACCTAACAAAGAGGGGGCAATAAAAAAATGTAATTTTTGAGCCAAAACTTAAATTATTTGCAAAATATACTGTCAGGAGGATGATAAAGGCTGCTTTCTGTGTTTGCTTTTGATAAATAAGTTTTCAGGGCATAACACAGTGTTGTTTTGTAAAAAGGAGAGGTCTCTGCTTGTAGCTCACAGAGTTTTCAAATGAGCTTAGTAGCCCTTGATGTGTGGTTTATAAGGCATGTGTGAAGGCAGGGTAAGGGTGGTCTAGTTCCTGGTTAATTATGAAGAAAATTAAAAGGAAATTGTACATACTCACATTCTACTACAGAATTCTACTAGCGAGGAAGGCACAAACTGTGTAACCTTGAGTCAAACCAGCACCTGTGAGGTATATGACGGTTTTGCCACTGGCTCCTGTTCGCAGGATTTCACCCCTAATTACATCCTAAGTTACAGAAGCACCTAGGAGTGTAGAGTTCAGTGTTTCAGATTTTATTCTTGAGATTTAAGGTCATTGCCCCCCACCTCTTTGGTGAGCAGAGTCTAGTGCTTCCAAATCTCGTTTCCTGCATTAACAAGGAAGCCTGACAAAGCAGTTGTTCCAGCTCTTTGCCATCAGTTCAGGCTCCCTTCACAGTTTCAAACCTGTTCTAGTAATCTGAGTTGTAATTTATATCCAACTTTCATTAACCTTTAAGCTGAAAATATCACCAATATCTAGGATTTTTCTTCAGAAATCCCTTAAAGATATTTCCTCAAACATTTTTATATTTGAGGACAGTCCTACACTCCTTTCTCACTACAGTAACATTCCCAGTGATTCCTGCTTTTCAAATGATCCTCCTTTAGGAAAGTATTTCTGCTCTATACAGATCCTCTTTCTATATGTACCATTCTGAAGGATGGATTAGCTTCCTTCTGCAGGTGATACTTTTTTATATCTTGTTATATGATTCTGGAACTCTCATCCTGAATCCTATGCTGATACCTGACCACCGAACGATTAGACATAGTTGAGGGTTGAACCCTTAAAGATCTAGTTTGTGCAATTCCTTCTGGGATGAATGTATTCACACAGCAAGAAAACACAATATCTATAGTGTCCCTGGTTTCAGTTCTTCAGGAATAGCAACTGGATGAAATCAGTAACCAACACTAGAAGATGCATGATCAGTTTAGGTGACTTCTGTAATAAGCTCAAATGAGTGAACTACTTTTGGTATCTGTCTGGTGTTTGACTCTTCAGTAGTGAGGCTGGTTTGGTATTGTTTCAGTACTTAAAAATGTAATATTTCATTCACAGGAAATCTGCAATCTGGCAATTGCTCAGGACAGGAGGAACTATTGTTTTATAAGCTTTACAGTGTTGCCCAACATATGTTCGAAAATTAAGAAGGGAAAACATATGTTAAGGGATTCTACATTGCAAAAAATCTTATGAAAAAGATTACAAGGAGACAGAATGAGAAAGTGTATTAAAATAAAAGGAATCCCATGAATGTTCAGTCAGTAACATTTGTCACTACTGATGTTCACTGAGAGCTTCTGAGTACTGAGCAGTATGGGTTAGGTGAGTCAAAGGTAGGCCATACATCTCTACACTCTTAGGATACTTGGGCATAAAAACAATACATTAAAACTTAAGAGGGCATTATCAAATACATAACACATTGGGATCCATGCTTGTCTTCAACCTGTATTGCATAGGATGGACATAGTGTTACTACAGATCTGAAAATATAATCAAATAGCATTTAATTTTTGGATTTTTAAGTGAACTTTAATACCTGCTTTAAAACTCTTTATCAGCTTCTGGCAAGTGAGGGAACTGTTTTTCAAATATATGTCTCATGTCAGAAATAAAAGTTAAAAACTATATGGCAATGTCCACTGAATGGAGTGGAGATTAAACTGTAGCAGACTTGGCTATCTGAGTCCTAGTGCCTTTGCTAGGATACTGCATTTAAAGATAAACAGATTTCAGTGGGGTATCTTATTATCCTATTCAAAAAACTAACCAAACAAACAAAACCACAACATTTCAGTTACCCTCAGGATTATTGTTATGTCTTGAGACTTGTCTGTAAAATCGTATGTTACAGCTATTATACTGAATAAATTTTATCTGCCCTAGACAATTAAGTTATTTTAAAAACATTGTTCTTCATATATAAAAATAGGGTGTAGTTATTTAATGAACCATGTGAGGATGTGAAATTTCTGCTTCTCGAAAAATAACGACTTCCAGTTACCTATCTGAAAGACAAGGAAAAAGAGAGCCAAGAGAAAAGGTTATTGCCTTTGACTGAAATGTTACTAAGAGTAGATACTTCTAAATTTACCTAAGAAGGAAAAGAAAATAGAAAAAAAAATAAAACAAAACATAACAAATAACTGGAGGAGAGACAAAGCATATATAAGACATGACTGTGAAATGACAAATCTTGCAGATTTCTGTGAATACTGGTGAATACAAGGGCCCGCAGCACACTCCAGTATCACAGTATTGATTAAATACCAGTTTAGGAAGGATGACACTGCAGAATTATTTTACCTTTCAAAAGGCATCTCTAGCAAAAATTCAATGATCTTTAGTCTTGGGCTTAACATTTCTGCCTTCACCAATACTTCAATTGATGATGTTCTACCTTGTTTCAACATACCAGTCTAGTGGGGAGCAGTAGGTACACACACATACATATTTCATATAACTTTTTTATCTGAAGCAACAGGCAAGCATACTATACAGTAAACATACACCAGTAGATGTCTCATAATAAAAGAAAATAAGCATCTAAGTGTAAATTTCAAACAATTTTTTTCCCTCTTTGTGATAAATACTGAAATTGGGGAATGACTCAGTATATATTTTGAAAATTGTCAGTGTAATTTTGGATTTATATAATGCATCTAAACATTTAATATGATGCTAAAGCCTTTGTAAAAGCTTTAGATGGAATCTGTTTGTCCTCTTTAGCAACAGAGTATGAATTTGTAGCAAAATATGTCTTACTTTTTTTTTTCAGAGCATAAGGTGGTACAATTTATTATGTAAACACAAACTCACATATTGGACACTACTTGATCTGAAATAAACAAGTAATATACCACAATACTTGTTTCTGCTCTCCATTATTTGCAGTAGTTTAGGCTAAGAAAAATCTTTAATGTAGTATGCCTAGAAATAAATAAAAGCATGTGTTCTGTAACACAATGTTATCAAACACGTAAAGTCACAAAGCAAATAAGAAAAAAGAACCCTACGAACTCAGTAAAGAAAAAAAAATCATGCCATTATATGTCCATTTTTAACAGTTTTGTATTTTCTGTAGACATTGAAAAGTGTAGTTAACATATTTGATTTATAATACTTGCCAGGATATCAGTACTGGGTTAGAAGCTGATACTGAGGAGATGATAATAATAAATGTATGAAATTCAGTACTAAATACAATAACCAGAAAATGGATAATCCCTGATTTTGCTGTCACCTGCTATGCACTGTATAGCCTCTGGCTTTCTAAACCCATGTTTTTCTGGTCTAGTGCTGTTAAAAGAATGAGCTCGGGATAGCTTCCCAATCTGTCCCTAGAGCTGTTTCCCTTTTCACTTTCAAAGCATCAGACCAGAGCATAATTGTTGTGCTTAAATTACTAGTATCGTCTGTGCTTGGCTATCTTCTTTTGTATCCCAAAATGCTGGCAAGAAAGGGAAAGGGAATTTCAGCACCTATAGTACCATTGTATGAGGCAGCCTCTGTCACAGGCTGGAGCCCTCCAGCAAGAACTCCAGCTTCCCTATGAGATCAGATAACCTGCAGAGAAGGAGGCAGCCAGGAAATACAGGCCTCCAATCACAGTCCTTTCTCATCCAAAAAGGTTAATACTACCACAATTTTTGCTAGTATTGATAGTTATTCTGATTTCGAGAATGTGCAAGATTCAAAAAGTGTTGTCCATCACTTAAATGTATATTTTTCCATTGTCGTCTAGAAAGTGTACTTACTAATGGACAAATAAGGCATACTTATGTTTGTTAATTAGAATGTGTTTATGATTTTATCTTTTGTTCCACTCTTGAGGTTGCAACAATAGTTGCAGACTCAGTGGTTGCAAACTATTGGAACCAATGCAGATATTACCTAAAAAATTTACCAGTAATTTCTCAAATACATTCTTGTCTGACTCACATGTATGACATCACATAGCAGGAAATCAGTAATATCTCTGGAGTGAATCCTTAGATTTGCATAGCTTTTGTCCTAGTCAAATCATCCCTCAAAACTTTAGACAGCTGTTGAAGAGGCGCCACCAGGTAAGCAGGTTCCCGCATAGAGCTTGTTGTGCACAGACTACCTGAATCAGGAGTGAAAGATAGATAAAAAGATTGTACTTACAAACACATAAGAAAAGCATATAAAAAGCCAAAGAGAAAAGCATAGACCTGATTACACGTCTTTTGCACATGAAAGATTCTTCAATATGAACTGTCTTAGACCTAGCACATAAGCCCAGCCAATTGCAGAGTTAGATCACCTTGTAGAACAGTAGACAAAGAAGACAAAGTAGACAACAGTAGACAGTTGTACAATAGTTATAGTAGACAAAGAATGAAGCCACAACAGTTAAACAGGTTTCATATTTGTTTCTGTGGCTGCTCGCTGCAGCACCAGCAATTATATAGTGCTGATCACTTCCAGTCACTTATCACAGCACCGAATCATAGAATGCTTTGGGTTGGAAGGGACCTTCAAAGATCATCTAGTTTAACCCCCACTGCAGTGAGCGGGAACATCTTAAATTAGATCAAGTTGTCCAGACCTGCATCCAATCTGACCTTGAATGTTTCTAGGGATGGGGCATCTACCACCTCTCTGTGCAACCTGTGCCACCATTTTGCCACCTGTATTGTAGAAAATGTCTTCCTTAGATCTAGTCAAAATCTCCCCTCTTTTAGTTTAAATCCATTACCCCTTGTCCTGTTGCAACAGGCCTTCTGAAAAAAAAGTCCCCATCTTTCTTGCAAGCCCCCCTTTAAGTACTGAAAGGCCATTAATAAGGTCTCAGAGCCTTGTCTTCTCCAGGCTGAACAAAACTAACTTGCTCAGCCTGTCCTCACAGCAGAGGTGCCCATCCCTCTGATCATTTTTGTGACTTCCTCTGGACCTGCTCCAGCAAGTTCATGTTCTTCTTGTGCTAAGGACTCCAAATCTGGACAGTGTACTCCAGGTGATGTGTCACCAGAGTGGAGCAGAGAGGCAGAATCACCTCCTTCAATCTGCTGGCCACGCTTCTCTTGATGCAGCCCAGGATACAGTTGGCTTTCTCGGCTGTGAGCGCACACATCCAGCCTTTCATCCACCAGTACCCCCAAGCCCTTCTCCGCAGGGCTGCTCTCAATCACATCATTCCCCTGTCTGTACCGATATCAAGGATTGCCATGACCCGGGTGCAGGAACTTACCCTTGGCCTTGCTGAACCTCATGAGGTTTACACAGGCCCCCTTCTCCAGCCTGTCCAGGTCCCACTGTCTTGATGTCAAGGATAGCCCTGACTCATCTGCAGGAACTTGCACTTGGCTTTGTTGAACTTCGTGATGTTGACATGGGTCCACTTCTTCAGCTTGTCCAGGTCCCTCTGGATGGCATTCCATCCCTCTGGTGTGTCAACTGCACCACTCAGCTTGGTGTCATCCACAAACTTGCTGAGGGGGCACTCAATTCTGCTGTCTATGTCATTGATAAAGATATTAAATAGTGTTTGTCCCAGTGTGGAGCCCTGACGGACACCACTAGTTGCTGATCTCCATCTGGACATCAAAGCCATTGGCCGCTACTTTCTGAATGTGACCATCCAATCAATTCCTTATCCACCAAACAGTTCATCCATCAAATGCGTATCCCTCCAATTTAGAGAGAAGAATGTTTGTGAGGGACCATGTCAAAGGCTTTACAGATGTCCGTGTAGAAGACATCCATAGCTCTTCCCCTCTCCACTGATGCAGTCACTTAATCGTAGAAGGCCACTATGTTGCCCTTGGTGAAACCATGCTGGCTGTCTTGAATCACATCCCTCCATGTGCCTTAGCATAGCTTCTAGGAGCATCTGTTCCATGATCTTCCCAGGCACTGACATTGAGGCTGACAAGTCAGTAGTTCCCAGGGTTCTCCTTCTATCCTTTTTAAAAATGGATGTAATCTTTTCCTTTTTCGAGCCACCAGGGACTTCACCTGACTGCCAGGATTTTTCAAATATCAAATATCGTTCAGAGTGTCTTGGCAACTACATCAGCCAATTGTCTCAGGACTCCGTGATGCATTTCAGCAGGTCCCAAAGACTTACGTAGGTTCGTGTTCCTCAGGTGGTCACAAACCTGATCTTCTTTTACAGGGGGAGGGATTTTGACCCCTCATCCCTGTCTTGTGGTCCATCTACTTGGGAAGTGTGAGAAAAATGGTTATCAGTGAAGACTGAGGCAAAAAATATGGCGAGTACCTCAGCCTCCTCCTCGTCTAATGTTATCAGCTTGCCAGTCTCGCTTATCAGGGAGGCTATGCTTTCTTTGACTTTCCTATTCCAGCTGACATTCCTGTAGAAGCCCTTTGTATCCCTTGTCACGTTCAGCTCAAGCTGCACCTTAGCCTTCCTGACTTCTCTCAGCAAACCTCTCTGTCTTCTCAGCTCTGAATGATTACCAAACACAGGCAAGCAATTCATACATGTGAATACGGAAACAATTGTTTAGAGCCCAAGCAAAGAAATATGGAGGACAAAGAGAGAAGGCTTAAACACACCTTCACTCTGAATTTACTGTTAATGGTATAAGTCAAAAGAAAGCTATCTCAGAAAACATTCTTGCCGAAGGAACCTATTTCAAATGCTTGGGTTTTTATGCACTTTAACTCAAATTGTTTACTCAGACTCCTGTCAATCCTCTAATTATCCTGCAGAAATTTGAGAAATGTGGTACTTCAGGCTAAAATGAAGCCTGTAAATCACATATTTCTTTTAAAGAGAATACAGAAATAGTTGAAAACAGAGTTTCACACGTTCTGCAAATGTATAGCACAAATGCTAGAGAACTGATGCTTTATGAAAAAAGTACAACCTGCTCTGGATTTTAGTGTTGGGTCTGATACTTCCCTGAAGCATCATTACCCTGTGAACTGTGGTCACTCAAGGAATCCCCAAATGACAAGTGGTTGTCCCGGAATTGGCTACCCGGCTTAATATCAAGCTGGTATCAAACTTGTTACAGGTGAACAAGTAATGGTGCTGTCAGTGAGTCCAAAGACAAAAAACCCCTCATAAGTTATGAAGTATATAACTCAATATGCTAAGATGTATTCTCAGAAGAACAAGATAAATTAGATGTATGATGCATCTGATATGAGCAAGAGGGGGAAAAAATCATGATAGAGTTAAAACCGTTGCAAGTCCTTGGTCTTATCAAGGAGGTGTGCAACTCTTTGGAGCAGAACAGGACTTGAGGAAGCATGTGATGTTGTCTCCAAGGGAAACAGAAGCTCTTGATAGAATATAGAAAAGAAATTACTCAACAGACCTACGTTTCATGCTTCTGGGAAAGGTTTTATCACCTTTGGGAAGAGGATAAAATAAAACATGGATGGGTTCATAGTTTTGTGAGTTGCAGAATGAGCAGAAGGACAAATAGAGCACTTAAACCTACTAATCACTGTAAGCAAAAGTAAACAAAATAAAATATTTTGTGCAGAACCCCAAAGACTTTGTATACATACATAAATATATATACACGCACATTCATATGAAAAGCAACATTTCTACTACCTTCAGGGGTGGAAAACAGAAAAGATGTAGAGGCCAACTACCCTCCTAAACTTCTTCCAGCAAAGGGACAACATGTGCAAAACCAGAACTTATAGTGAATGCCTTGATAGTGATATGCCTTTGATAAGCAAAACCTGAAATTCTTCAGGTTCTAGGAGGTGTGCTGCCCTTCCACTTAATGATGGCCTTATCTCTCTCAGGCAATCATGCAGGACCACTCCTGCAGCCCCTGTCACAAAAACCCTGCCATCTAAACTCGATGCAGATATTTGTGTGTGTATTGCATGGGTGGGGGCAATTTATATGCATGCAGCAGCTTGCTAATGCATCGTCATCATCATCACGGCTTGGCTTTGCAAACGAAGCTTTGGGAAGAGTTTTCCCCACGCTTACTGCAAGCGTGCTGATGGCTGCTACAGGGCTTTGCAAGCGATGAGTGCACCCTTCAGGCCTGTGCGGTGGATTTTTTAGGTGAGGTGCAGCGTGCGCGGAACTGGCTCCACCCTTTACACCTGAGGTTCATCTGCCAGGGCCTAGCGAGCTTGGACGGTGACAGCGAAGTCCTCGGGTCGTCGGTTTGGTTAGAGTATCCTTCTCTTAGATGATGGATGCCTTACAAGGCTAAACGAGCTCCATCTGCCGGGGGTTGGAGTCAGAGTTGTCCTTCTCCTAGGATGGTTGCCCGAAGGCTAGTGAGCCCATCCTGCCCGTGGACACACTTTGTCTGACCCTTCAGTTGAGACCTGTCTGGCCTGGGAGACCCCACCAGAGGCACATGCCACCACCAGCACAGCTCTCAACCTCACAAGGGCACGCAAGCTCCTTCCCCATGGCAAGGGGGTCCTTGTGAAAGAGGCTAATGCGTACAGAAATGGCTTATTGCATGATGAGTAGTTTATATCCTTGAGAACCTGATCCTTCATATCTATTACATACTTCTAAAAAGTTTTAGTTTCTAAAAGTGCATTTCAGGGAGGTCACACATGGTACTATATTACTAGAGATAACAGTAATAATCTCAACTTGAGGAAAAAATTATGTGGTTAAAGTTAACCAAATTTTTTTGGAGCCTTACCTCCCATTAGTGTATTTTATTAATGTAAATTTGAACACTAATTCTCAAAGCAGAAAATTCCCAAAGTAACATAAAAATTCATTAGAATTCTCAGATACAAAGCAGAAGTTATAATATCCTGATAAATAAACATTATAAATAAAGTGAAAATGATAAAATTGAGTCAAGGGAGCTTCAGGTGATTTATGCTGGCTGAAGGTCTTGTTCATATAATTGAAGTATTCGCAGTTAGACCTAAATATATATTTCTCAGGTGATATTCTTGATATTTTTCCTCGAAATCTCTCAAGTGCAACGTCACCTCCAGCCACAATTCTATAGACATTTTCACCTGAAGATGGCCTTTGCAAAGATGTATATTCATACCTGGCAAGCAACGCCAGCTCCTTTCATAACGATACTTAGCTTCTGTTTAAATGTCAAAAGAAGCCTACAAAACCAAACCGCTGCCAAACCCAGACTGTCTGTGTGAATGTCACAGCAATGCAAGTAACTTACATATTGTTTGTGCACTTTTTGTGTGTGTCAAGTTCTGTCAGATTCACCTTAAGGAAATGCTATATTTTAGAAGTAGCTACCTGTGGCCTAAAGTAAAATAATATTTATGCTCTCTATGGGTCAGTAGTTACCAGACTTTGCCACCATCAGGATGAATAAAGGCATTTTGTACATCTCTGTTCTCCAGGTTTTATCACATTCCAGTGTCTGTTACCACAAAATGGCTTTATTAACCGTATTTTAGCGACATTTATCAAAACTGCTATTTGCCTTACATCTACATATGGTTAATGCGGGGCTTTGTTTCTTGATTTTTCTTATGCCTTTGGTATAGAAGTAATTTTTTTTTTTTTGTCATGGAAAGATCTCTTGGCTAGTTAACCTCAGATTTGTAAAGATCAAATTATTATATCCAGTGGCATTGGAGGACATGCTAGGCCATTGATTATCACATATGAGGATATAAAAGTTGATAAATTTCTTTTGGTGTCAGTAAATTTTCAGACTGAAATCTGTGGATATAACATATAATTCTAAATCTAATAATCCTGTGTCTACTTGGAGCCCAATGGAACAACAACTCCTCAGAGACAAAAACAGTGTGGGTTGGAGCCCATTTATAATCATATCTCTCTCATGATACTGCAACACAATGAAATACAAAAATTAACATGGCTGTGTCCTCTATCTACTCAAGAGATATTTTTTGAATGTATGTCTCTTTGGTTGTTTTTTTTTTTCTCTGTGGGTGTTTGTAAATTTGTGTTTTAATTTACAAGTCAACTAAAGCTGGCATCGATAGAAAAAAATCTTCAGTCAGGGACATTTTAACCAGTTTTTTTGAACCATTCAAGTTCTGCCCAAGTCAGAAAAATGTACTGACTTCAGGGTCAATGTTTGACGTGCTTCATTTCCAGTTGTACTTTCTCCTTTATTCTGCATATACTACTTCTGGAAATGCTGATTCATTGGCTCTCAACTAACTACTGACAAAACTAAGAAATTCTCTTTACAAAAAGAGTTTTTTCATATTTACAGCCACTGAAATAACTGCTCATTTACTGCATTTAGGTTAGACCTGAAGCTTGGGGACCATTAATACTCCATAGAACAGTTATAATTAAAAGGATTTTTATCTTCGGTATAAAATATATGTCATGTTATCCACTGCCAGCATTATGGAAAGATGCATTTAACACATAAAGAAAAATGTATTACTTTATGATCATTTTATTTTAAGACATAAATGCTATTGCCCATTGACTTCTAACTAGTTGTGCTTACCTTTATGAGGTGCCAGTTAGCTCTTAAATTTGTAGAAAAGGAGCATTTTGTTTCCTCATGGTCGAAAGTTGCTAAATAGTGTAGTAGGATGTCAAGATATGCTTTCTATGAACCTTTCCAAGCTTACAAAAATGAATTTTTTTTTGTTTTGTTTTAAAGACTACTGTTGAGTCCTAGGAATTAATCTACAAATACATTACTGGCAAGTTTGAGTTAGTTGAAAGGCCTAAAATGGCCAGCCATGGCACTTGTTTTTTTCATGTAGATGAGCATTAGGTAACCTGCCAGCGAAATCCACAGGAGACACCATGAAGAAAGTATGTGGTCACCAACACAACAGCATTTTCTGTTATGTTCAAAATCTTGATTATGTGCAAAAAGGAAGCACATGCTTGAGGCCAAGAATTTATTCTTAGTATAGTGGAAAACTACGGTCTAATTCAGAAATAATCTTTGGGTCTAATAATTACAAAAACAACAACTTGTAGAATACAGGAAAAGGTACAGAACCAGCATCAATATAATTAAAATAAGAATACACATGCTTTTTCGTTTCTACCCTTTTCCTGGTGTTGTGCTCTCCCTTCTTCTTCTGCCCTGGGTCCTAGAGTCAGTGGTTTCATCATGGCGTTTCTGGTAGTGAGGAAAGTGCTACAAGTTGTCAACATCTAAAGTCCCTTTTGGGGGGAGGAATATGGTGCTCATCTTGCTGATATCCTCTTCTGCATTTTTTCCGTGTCGTGTCTTTTACAAATTTTCTTTCTTTCTTTTCTTTCTGTCTTTTCTTTCTTCATTGGTCTGCAGCTCTAACCAATGGTTACATCTGAGTTTACTATGTATGATGCCTTTTCCATATATGTCAGATACCGTTTCTGTCTTGTTACCTCTAAAATCAGTTTTATCCAGGTCTAGGTCTGAATTATTTTTTAACTGACCATTACTGAGCTGCTTACAGCTGTAGGGTCTCCAATGCTAGGGGAATCTCAGCTGGATCTGGTGCCTCAAAAGAGGTAAAGCTGCCACAGCTCCATGCAATCAGCTTGCCATCCCTCGCTTTGTCAGTAGTGAGACTGAGTGGAACGAGCCTGGACTTTATGTTTGCTGCTTAGGAGTCTGTAATTTGGGTTCTTGTCTCCCTTGTGCTCCTGTGCTCATCTGAGCTTGTGGAGAGGGGCTTCTGTTGGGCTGATGACTCCCGTGATGGGCCTGGGAGGAGCTAGGGCAGAATTTGAGCTCTGCTGTCTGCTGTTGTCTCTGTCCTCCCTTGTGGGGTGCAGATGAGCTTTTGCTACACAGCCTAATGGCAGCTTGTGCCCCATTGCTTATCATTACATACCCGTGCTCTATGTTGCATCCTGTGTCTCTGACTCTGAAAGCCTCTGCTGCCCGTACAGGCATGTATCTCTCTACATTCTTATGTTAGAGTCATAAATAGCGCTTTCTATGTAGAAAAACTGCTTGATATTGCTATCTGTGTAAAACTATAGTACCACCCAAAGATAAACCAAAGTAAAACAAATTAGATATGGACTCCTGGTCAATTAGAGGAACTGCTTCTATAGTGAAATCAAGCAAGACCTGGAGGCAGGTGAAGAAAAACTTAGTCAGAGCAGACCTGACGAGCCTCTGTGCTGAGGCCTTGCAAATTCAGTACAAAGCTTACAGCCTGTTACTAGTGCTGACAATACCATATTACAGGGCTACAGGGTTATACTTTTTCAAAATCAGGAGATGAAGACATGGAGTCCAGACAGCCAGACCACATATTTCAGTGCACATCACACAATAACAGCCATTTGAATATGCACTCTGGAAAGACTTCTATCTGTGTGATCAACTATTCATGACTTCACAACCTAGGGATTCTCAGAGCATTGTTTTGTGATATGCAAAGAATTCTTGAAATTCCCTGGATGTTGTCTTTGTCGTCTGTACCGTCATGCCTTATAAATATCTCCATGAGCTCTAAACGCCATATTCCCTGCTGCACTGTGGCCTTTGGAAAACAGATCTGCAGGGATATCTGCAGATAAACACAAATTCCTCTGCTTGTACTAAAGTAGAGGAGTTTGAATCAGCACCTGCTGATTCAAAGACCTATGTCTTCATCAGTGTAGTGTTAACATAAGGAAAGAAGATCAGAATATATTAATACCAAAGAATTCCAAAGAGTCTCACTAAAAAGGTGTGTGACAGAGGTGAATGACATGCCTTTATCAGAGAGCTCCTCTGTTTTTGCCTGTCCATGCGGACAGATGTGAGTCTTAGAAACATAGGACTAGGATGTGTCTTTCTGTCAAATTGCCTCTCTGCTGAAGGTCCATGATCATATCTAGGCTGTAGCCAGGACTTTTAAATCATTATTTCATTACAGTGGATATTGCAAAATGTTTTCATCAGGCTGCCTGCAGAAATACAAACAACAGCACTCCTGGTCTTTGGACAATCACAAAGATAGCAACTTCTATTTTTGTGATTCTTGATGACCAAAATATTAAAAGAACAGGGCATAATTCTGCTAATTGCCAGTAAGGAGTCAGCTACTATTTCCCTTCCACATTTTTTCAGTAATTTTCTTCTCAAGTAGTGCTGCTGTGTGATGCAATATGTTAGACAGGAAAGTACATGGCTTGTTGGAATTTGCAAAACATCTTCCTTCTTGCAAAGAATGTCTACAAGAAAAGAAGTTTTTACAGCAAAATCATAACACAGTCATACAGAACTGGAAGAAGGATTGCAATCCCAACTCTGCACTTTTATAATATGGCAGAAAATGTAATAATAGGGGTTGATACTGCCACTTGAAGTCTAATTGCAAATTTGTTTTTGCAAAGGTTTTAAGTCAATAAGCCTTTGCAAAATGAGCACTGATTATTAGCTCAGAAAATATTTGCACAAGTAGAAATAACGCAAAATCCTATAGAATGTCTAAGTATAAAGTCAGTGTTATATACAAAGTGATTTTTAAAAAATGTCTAGATCTGAACAAATCAGTAGAATATTGTTACTTTGTCACAGGACTGTAAGAAATAGACACATGTAAGAGGACCTTTTAACTTTCATAAATAATTTTTTAATAGATTAAGAAGTAAATTAAAGTATATCCACCTTTTTCACTTTAAATAAGTCATACAACATGACATTTTCATCTGGTTTGGTCAGGTCACATCAAATTATGTCACATCACAGGAGAAGTTTAACCTAATGCAATGCGATGTAAGTACAATGTCTGCATAAAAATATAAAGGAATAATTTAAAACAAAATTTGAAAGAAGTGGAAGAAAGTAAGAAATATAATACTTAGATCTGCTTAATCCAAACATGTCTCTGCTTTCTTGTAACAGACAGATGCCCCTATGTTCTCAGTCAGTAGCAGGTACTTTATCCCCAGCTAGCTGTAAATCATATAAGAAAAAAAATGTGGATGATTTCATTGAAATGCCACTTACTTTTTTCTTGTAATGGGTCTTGACAAGAAAATGTTCATGCTGTGTGACTTTGAAAATGCCCTTTTCTGGCAGGCAGCCTTCCTGCCAGTACTACCGTTTGCTGGCTTTAAACAACAGGAACAGGGGCCAATTTAAAGTCCAGAAATCAACCAATTTGAGATGCACAGGCTCCCTGAGAAGCAATTATTCCCTTGGATGGACATACTGTCTTCATTATTCCATAAATTTTGCAGAACTTAAATATTCACCAACTGACGTACATTCTTTGCACAGTTGGTAACATATGTGGTGTGATTGTCCAAAAAAGAAAGCACATTTCTGTCTCAGAATGCATAGTGTGATATTCCAGCCCACAGGATGGGAATGGAGAAAACATATATATATGCTAGGATTAAATTATGTCCTGTGGAGATGAGCTGGACAGGTTTAAAAGAAAGAAAGAGAAGTTTTCAATAGTCTTTCAACTGGACATTCTAAAGATGCGAGTATATGCTTTATTCATCTCTTGTTCAAAATATGGAGAAAAATTCTCTGCCTCCTTTGAAATGTTTTCATATTTCTTACCCTCTCCACGAGCTGTAGCTTATTTCTGCTCTAATTATTGAGCAACCTCAATACTTCTTTCCCAAGCAGTTTGCTTAAATGTGCTAACAATTCTTGTTATCTTTCAAATAGATTATGGGGTTTGTCATTATTATTATTATTTTTAAAATGTGGAAGTAATAGAAAGATTTTTTTTCAGTGTTAACTAGGTTTCTACTAGTAATAAACATTCATCCTACACAGTAGAGATCTAGCAACTGGTACCTCAAAATTCTGAAACTGGAACCCCAAATAAAGGCCCGTACTAAAACCAAAAGGCTTAATCAAGATCATGCTGTTACGTCTTTAATATTTAATTAGAACCACAAGCTAAAACTGTAGCAATGGGAATGTTTAAATAGGAATAAGATCAGCCGCCTAAAATTTATAAGCCCTTATAAGCCTTATAGTTCTTAACTAATTTTCTGTCTGAACAGGTTTTCTAACCTAGCCTTGTCTGCCATCCACTAGCTTCCTCATGGGCATGGGCATGGACTTAAACTGACCTACAGAGGCCCCTGAGTTGGAGGAGTCCTTGCCAGTTTAACAGCTCTAATTTGTGCTGCCTACTGAGCACAGGTAAAAACCTGGAGAATATGCCATCCGCCAGCATGTCCTAAGTTCAGCTTTTCCAAAAGACTGCAAGATAGTTTTGAATTCATCTTCACTCTTCAAGAAAAGATATGGAAACTTTCAGGAACCTGCAGACAATCTCTTCTTCTTACAGAGCAGAAATTTCCCAAATTTAAATATACTGCTGGGATTATACTTTAATTTATTTTTTCAGGTATTGAAATAGGATGGACACTTGAGGCTAAGTCAAACAAGAAATGCAAATGTGTACTGTAAAATATTTTGGTTGGACAAAAGGCACAATTTCCAGTGACTACTATGCTAGACTCTACAGACACTTTAGTTAAACAGGAAAGAAGGAGAAACAGACATGCAGGCAGACGATCTCACAAGTCTGCCAACTGCTTCCTCTCTTCTTTTAATAACACCTAAAAGCAACAATCTGCCTGTCTAGCTAACAGTATCCAATTTCATTCTGTCATTTTCTCTATGGGTGTGTTGTATCATATTAAAATGATTAGATGTAAATCTGTGGTCTTGATGATCTGTGTTTGATTAAAAAAAAAAAAATTGTAGTGCTGACATGCTCGGGATAGCTCCCAGTAAATAATTTATGGAATCAGAGACCACAGAGCTGTATGACAGAAGCAGTAGAAATAAACTAATTTTATAGAGAAGGTTTAAGTCATATTGCTTCAGCACATGGTTACATTATATTGATTCTGATATCACAGGATCTCAGAATGGTTGAGGTTGGAATGGACCTCTGGAGATCAGCTGGTCTAACCACACTGCCTAAGCAGGGTCACCTAGAGCAGGCTGCCCAGGACTCTGTCCAGGCAGCTATTGAATATATCCAAGAAGGGAGTCTCCAGAACCTCCCCAGGCAACCTGTGCCAATACTCAGTCATCTTTATCTCAGTTACTTTTTCACAGTTAAGAGCTGTTTCCTGATGGTCAGATGGAGCCTTTTGCGTTTCAGTGCGTGCTCGTTGTTTCTGGTCTTCTCACTGGGTGTCAATGAAAAAACCCTGGCTCTATTATTTTCACACCATCTCTTCACATATTTATGCACATTGATAAGATGGTCCATCCAAATCTTCTCTTCTCGAGGCTGAAAAGCCCCAGCTTTCTCAGTCTTTCTTCACATGTCAGGTACTGCAGCCCTTAAACATCTTTGTGGCACTTTGCTGTACTTCCTCCTGTATGTCCATGCTTCTCTTGGACTGGGGAACCCAGAACTGGACTCATAACTCTGGACGTGGCCTCAGCAATGCTGACTAGAGGAGAATATGCATGAACAATTTTATGTTAAAATATTTTGGACAGAGCAATGGACTTGAAGCTCATGTGGCAACTTCAGCACTTCATATGTCACATAGCATAAATGTGCACAGATTACCTTGGCAGTTTTTTTCAATGCCAAAGAGTGTTTTTTTAATCCCTAGCAAATATATCTAGATTGTCAAACAACATACTTCTCCACTTTATTCCCACGTGCTAAAACTTGGACTTGTTACGATATAACCATTTTTCCTCTTTTAGAGTAAACCATCCAGTTGCCTCTTCAGACAAGATCCATGTGAATTTCTGGGGTTCAAACAACTCATTTTCAAATTCAGAACAGCTTCTAAAACATGAAAAACAGGTTGCTCCATATTTGCCTCTCTTTGTTCTACAGAATCCTTCATCAGTATCTTGGAAGGCCGTGAAATCTCAAATATGTGTACGTCTTACACCTTCAGGTATTAAATGCATGCCCTAACTTCATTAAAACAGCAGTCTGGTGGAAGAGAATACATCCTTGCATTATTTCAAGCACTTGAAATTAAGATAAAACTTCCATGTGGGTGAGCTATGCATTTGCGTGTTCCTGTTCGTATTCATGCATTTACATGATTGTATGTCTGTCTCCAGTAAACTACTTAATGACCTCCTGGATAATTTAAGATGAGCTAAATAGTGCATGGTAAAATTATCTGTATGTTGAAAGACAGAACTGGGAGACGTCTCAAAGACTACAGTGTCCCTTCCATTTTTCAAACCACCATATCCTAGAATTTGTTTTGTTAGCACACTCCAAGCCACTTGAAGTAATTCAATGTATTTCATTACTTTAGATCTGATCCAAACCCAAAGAAGGCAATGGAAGGCATCCTATAAATTCAATGGGCTTTAAATTCTATTAATGTTGTTTCTATAATCCTCATTGCTTATTCTCTTGTTTGGGATACCAAACACTGGAAGCATTTGTTATCTAAAATTACTATTTCAGTTCCTCTCTATCAAATAACTTGGAAAAAAATGATTAAATTTATGGGTTGGGTTCCTTTTCTTTTTCAGATTTTCTTTTTAAGGTGATCATCATATACTACACTGACAGTGATAAAATAGAATGGAATGTGGGGGTTTTTGCTGTGATAAATAGTTTGGGACTCAAAAATAACCTTTTAGATCAGAAATTTTTCACTGGTGCTAGAAAATGTACTGATTTACTGTTTAGAGGCATTATAAATTATCCATGTGTACTCTAAGCATATAAGTATGTTGTTGGTATGCTGTAGTTAAAATATTTTTATTTCTGTTTAAAAATATTTTTCGTTTAAAATCTTCTTCCATTATCTACTGCTTTGTTTTCACATTTCAGCCAACCATTTCTTAAATAAGTTAATATTTTAGATATTGAAGCAGAGTCATAGTAACAGAGGAAAAAACCTGTTTGGACTCCATTGTTTCTCTGCATAAATTCAGAAGATAAAATCAAATGAGTTTTGGCTTGATTTGAAACATGGGTGTTCAGCTGATAAAATGTTCATAGCACTCCTGCTGA
>NW_010420355.1:34859-36661 GCF_000710305.1 Buceros rhinoceros silvestris
TTTTACTGGTGAGCCTAATGGCAGATCTATCTTTACTGTTATATTTCCCAGTCTATTGGTACTACAGCACTTTTTTAATAGATGAAAAGGTGAATTGCTTTGCTTTGCTAACTTTTTATTCATAAAAGACTTTAAGGTTGGGGAAGGTTTCCAACTTTCTTAAAGAAAGAGAGTAAGAATCATGGATCGTAAGATTGAAATGCAGTGATAAATAGTTGATGGTTGAAAGAAAAAAGAAAATTCAGAATGAAATGACATAAAGTGTTCCAAAATTACTAAATTGCTTAGGACCCTAAAGTCAGTGTCTAACTGTGCATAATTGTCTTGGATTCTATATATCTGGAAAACAAGGATTCTCATCTTTTGTTATTGGTCTCTTAATAGTTGTTCTGGATTCCCTGAATGGGATTCACCTCATTTTCCTTAACCATCTACACTGAATCTGAATTAATCAACCAGGGCTCCCTTTATAGTTGGTAGAGAATAATAGGTACTCTCAGGGTGCAGTTCATCTGACCTACTTCAGATGCTTATTTTAGGATAAGAGGAATTGTGACCTAGAAGTGCCTGTTTCTCTCCTTTGACTACTGGGGAGCCTGGAGTGATTAGCTCAGGTGCAGGCATTCACACACTCAATGAGTAAGTTTAGCCATATGAATTCCTCTTTTTTTCTCTGTGATTTATATCTTAGGGAATTTTACATACCAGAACACACACCCATACTTTTTGTGTGAATGAAAAATATATATCTGTGCAAAAATGTCTTATGTTAGTACTTGTGTTAGTGCTTTCACATTATTACCAGAAATATACTTAATTTGAAAATGGATAAAATATAGCTCTACACTTCCATGTTTCTTTCAGTGAACAAAAGATCTTGAAATAAAATGTAAGATATGGGACCTCAAAGACAACATGTCATTAGAAGTTAGTATTAATATAAATAGACTAAACACCCAGCTGCAGGCTTTTCTGGAGGGGATAATGAAGGATTAGCTCTCTTTCACCCAACTCCCCATTATCTTTCTTAGCTCTGGTTCCCAAATGTTACATGCCAAAGGCTATATTAGGAGTAAATCCCATAAAAATAACAGCAGGGGAGAATGTACCTATCTTGTGGGGAGCTCTACTTGCATATTTTACACTCATCAAGTGATGTGATGGAGCTGTGGTCTCCTCTCGCTCTGACTGACACAGCAGGAAGGAGCACCTGTGGTGCCCTTTCACTTCAGGCTGCAGCTGTTCCTAGGAAGCCCTGGACGAAAAAGCCAGAACAGGGAGGTGACTACTGTTTTAATGAAGCATTAAAAGTAACTAGGTATTTTTCTTGTGTCTTTTCTCAAACATGTACCAACGTTTATCTCCTACTTTTCACCGTTCCACCTGGGGTTTTAAAACTGTTTGCACGTAACATGAGAGAAGTAAGCCACAGATGCAAACACAGCAATGAACTTCTGAGGCAGGATGAGCTACCTGTGTCAAGCAGCATGTTATATCAACTAATTTGTTAGCTTTCACAACTGACTAACTATCCTGAGGAAGAAGATCTCTGACACAAGTTTGTGTATGTGGTTTAAAAGTTATTTAACACCACTACTTAGTCAATACCTGAGTTGAAATTAAGCTATTAATTTAAAAAGGCAAGCAGACCTAGAAGACTTGCATAATTCAGAAACACATCAAAGATTTCAAACAATGATAGCCTGCTTTTCTGAGCCTTTCTCTTTCAAATGAATTTTATCACACCACACCACACACCTTTAAAAAAAAAAAAATTCTGTCTTAGTTTCATGTGTCTCTCT
>NW_010420355.1:36748-47194 GCF_000710305.1 Buceros rhinoceros silvestris
CTTCCGATTTTCAGTTTCTTTTCCTGTCCTGAGTTCCACCTGCTTACTGGAATGACATGCTTACACTTACCTGTGTAACTCTCATGGCTTACTGAGTCTTGATTATATGTTGAATGAGATCTGGGCACAGATCAGTGTTTTCCACAGTACTCTGGTTTCCTTGGAATAGAAGGCATGGTATGTGAGCTAAATGGGAGACACTGTTCAGCCTACAACTCAGATTTTCCCATTCCAGCAATGTACATGACAGAACAAGCAGAGAACAAACTGTACCTCCCTGCGTCCTTCAAATAATTTTTTTTTCCCCCTGCAGTTTCTGCTTCATTCACTGCTTGCGGGTGATGCTCAGACTCTTCAGGCCATATAGCTGTGACATGAATTGGTACTAAATTTTTATTTTGAAAGAACTTGTTATACCAAATCTTTATGTGTTTTGGAAAAGTCAATACTGTATCTTTATTTGAAGACAACTAGATAACAGTTTTGCTTTGTTATCTGCCCCTGGAATGAAATAGAATAAGTGTTTATGTTATTTATTTCTAATACACATATATTTGTTGAAAAATGTTGTATTATTTTAATCATTAATAAAACAACATAATTAAAAATTTTTGTTGTTCGTTATAGAATGCATGTGCATGTATTTTTCATGTAACTTTTTCTAAGATCAGAGGTTTATGTATAAAAAGGCGCAGAGTCTATCTGTTAAAAGGAAATATCCTAAATCTGAGGTGAAAGATTTATTTTTCCCTGAAATCATGAATATAGTAAATATAAATATATGTAGTTATAGTAAAGGTTCTATGTACTTATAAAAAAGTTTCTTGGAGATGAGTTGGCAACCAAAATCTTAGTTACAAAGGCTTATCAAACCTAGGCATTCAACTACATCAATCATTACAAAATTCTTTTAATGAGGTAATAATTGCTAATATAAACTGGGGGGGGAAAATCTATGTGCAAAGTTGGAGACAAAGTAATCAATAATGAAACCTGCATTCTGCCTCCTTTTCTAATCAGTGTTGAAACTCAAGGGAAAGAAAACAGCCGTATCAGTAACCATATATCAAATGCACTGCTAAATATCATTATTCCTGGCCAAACACATGCTGCTATTTTTCTATTTAGATATTTGTTCTATGATTAATTGGACAGGCAATTTAATGTCTTTATACATGAGATAATTTAGGAGGTCTTCCTACTGTTTAGAACAAACAAAAAATAAAACCAGTTTTATTTTAATTGAACTAATTAAATGCCTCACTGTTTTACCTCAAATGCTAAATTAACAAGATATTTTAGGAGATAACTTCCTATATTTTCCCTTTTTTTTTTTTGAGAAATAACTAATTACTAATTTGTACATTAATTCTTAGATTTTTCCATTGTATTTGTATTTTTTATTTCTTAACAGCTTCTTTGGAACTTCATCAATCTTGCAAAAAAGATATTGCATTTGTCCTCATTGAAACGATGGCATCCAGTTTCTGTGCTATTACATACAGTTATTCCATATGTGTTATTTTGTGTTTGCCATTATTAAATTTCATTAGGATCCTGTCAGTCCATTTTTCTAGCCTGCTAGGTCCCTCTCAGTAGCAGTCTTGCATTTTTGTATTGACTGCTCCCCCAAAGTTGGTGTTATCTCCTTCGAGTAAACTCATCCCATCCTACTGTGACAGAACGATACACTCCGCATGCCTCTTTTTCTCTCTCGCTGACCGCTTAAAGACAAAGGATGATCATTTGTCTCTCCCCCACTCCCCACTTCCGCAGAGGAGTGGCTGGCGCCAGCGGGACGGACAAGAGAAAAGAGGCTTGAAACATGCCCTGGCTTTCACCAGGGAGTTTGCCCACGTGTCTTGGTCCCAGGCATCAGGTTATATAAACGGGCGAGCGCGCGGCGCCATTTTGAGTTGGGTTTTCCTCTGCTAGAGAGTGTGTGTGCGGCCAGAAGAATCTCTCCCTGGGGCACAAGACATCCACCTCAGTTACTTTCTAAGGACTTTTCTCCAATTTGGACGCAATTTTGGATGTATCCTTAGAATTGAGCGAAGTTTTACCTCAGCACGGGTAAGCTGTTTTCTTGATAGCGCTATGTGGGAGACTTTCTCTATTTTCACGTGGTTGATATGCTTATTTTGGAGAAATCTTTCCCTTGGGAGTAGATTTCATGGTTTATATAATTGGCCGTGTGTTAAAATTTTCTTCTACTGACAATTGAACTTTGCGTGGGAGGAGCGCTAGGCAGATTGCTTTGTAATAAATTTAAGTTTTTGATTTAACTGCTTTCTGTCTTAAGTGCTTATCTCGCCACACCTACGCAGTATAAATAAAAACCATTTGTCTCTACTATCAATCCCTGAGGGAAACACTGTTAACTGGCCACCAGTTGGACTTTGAATCTGCTGATTACTGCCCCTTAAGTCTGATTGACTTATCCATGCCACCAGAAATCTCATCACAGAAGGCTATGAGGTTACTGAAGCACAAATTGTTCTTGGTAAAACTATTATGACTATTCCCAGTCACCTTCTTGTCCTTCATGTGCCTGAAAATGTCTTTTAAAAAGATTTGCTGTCCATTTCTGAAGTACTGTATCCTGTGGGAGAGACCCCACAGTGGAGTAAGGGAAAAGTGTGAGGAGGAAGGAGCAGCAGAGACAAAGTTTTATGAACTGACTGCAAACCCCATCCTCCTGTGCTGCTCAGCAGGAGAGAAGGTAGAAGAGTCAGGAGTGAAGCTGAGCCTGGGAAGAAGGAAGAGGTGGTGAAAGACATTTTTAAATTGGTTCTTATTTCTCATTATCCTACTCTGATTAATTGTCAATAAACTGAATTAATTTCCCCAAGCTAAGTCTGTTTTGCTTTGTGGTGGTAACTGGTAAGTTATCTCCCTGTCCTTATCAACACCCATGAAATTTTTTGTCATATTTTGTCACCCAGGCTTGTTGAGGACGGCACCCAGTGACCAGCCAAGGTTAACTCACTACATTTTTTGAATCAGCAGAAAATTCCCCAGCAACATTGACCTTTCAGAGATCATAATCTCTGAAAAGCAGTTGCAATGACAATGGCTAGCTCCCTCATCAGCTTTAGATGCATCACTTCTGGTCTCATGGAAATCTATATGCTCAACTGTTTTAAGTGCTCTGTGATTGTATCTTTCTCTAAGACAAGGAATGCTGCATTCCCACAGACTCTGTTTGCAGTCTTGAGAAACTGGAAGGCCAGACATGAAAAACAAGGCAGCGAGAGGGGGAAATGCATTAGCTACCTCATCTTTTTCTGTGTCCTTAGTCACAAAATCCCATGCCTTCACATTCACTGCTAATTCCAGCTCCAGTTGAGCACTGGGTTTCATAACTCCAAATATACACCTTCAAGCAATCTCTCTAGCTTCCACCTTTATATATATCCTTTTTCTGCTAAAGATCGGGTTAGTGGTCTCTGTTCATCCAGGCTGTCTTTCTGCCATGCTTGCTTGATTTTATGTCCACTGAAAGAGCATGCTTTCTTGCTTTAAGGTGACTGTCCTTGATGAACAATAAGCTCTTTTGGGCCCTTTGCCCTCCAGCGAGTTTTCACATGGAACCCTGTCAAGCAGATCCTTAACTCAGCTGTAATATGCCTCCTGAAGTCCAGCCTTATGATTCTACTATTTGTCTGTGCCACTTATCTCAAGATCTTAAACTCTTATCTCGCAGTCACTGCAGTCAAGATTTTTCTTGACTTTCATGTCTCCAATCAGTTCTTCCTGCCCAGAGTTGGTGCCCAGCCTGCATATATCAGAGTGGTTAAAGTCTATTATTGAGTAACAGGGTTTGGCAATTGTGGGGCTTCTTTGAGGTTTCTAAAGAAGGCTTCATCTGCTTATTCTTGAGGAAACAGCCTGTAACAGACATTTACCAAATCAGCAAGCAGTGTTGGTCTGTCCTTAAATCTTTACCATTAGCTCTTGACCAGCTTATCGCCTATTTCTCGCACTCTAGATGCTCCTTTGTATAGAGTACTAGCCCTCCTTCTCACTTTCTCTGTCTTTCCTGAAAGCCTGTGTAGGGAGAACTCTCCATCTGAGATATCAAATTTGGCTTCCAGCTGCCAGTTCAAACAAATATTTCCAGTGTGACCTGTATGCCAGATACACAAGAAGACTTCGAAGGACAGTATCTGAGGTCTATCTGAGGATAACCAAAATAAGCATTGGATGTATACTGTATTATTTTCTATGCATTATGACTTATATTAAATTTTTCGTTTGCTGTTATTACAAATAAAGACCTAAAAGAAGGTATCCTGTTATGGAAATTAATCCTATCTGAGATCTCTGCAGTGGATCCACATCTAAGTTGAACATCCTAACCTTAGCTAAGAGGGAAATAGGTTCTTTCTCATCTGCCTGTTTTAATTATCTACATCAGGATGAGATGAAACTCATCAGGATGAGAAATGCAGCTCTCTCTTTTGATTAAAAAGTGATCTAGCCAATTATGTTTAGCTAGCTCAGTTATGTATGGCCATATTGCAGATGTTTAACTACAGATTATTTTAATTAAACACTAATGTGTTCAACAACACTTGATTTTGTAACGGATTCATGACCTGTCTTGAACATTTGACTCTGCCAGTGGCTGGACTTCTTGGGATGATTTGCCCACCGGAGATTTCTGACCCCTTAATCTGGCAGTTTTCAGACTAAAGCTCCATCAGTAGTAGCATTTTGTCTGAGTAAGGAATGAAGTAATAAACACAGGTCTGTGCCTTAAAACTGAAGTTTCAGTGACAAGCAAACAGTCAAAGACAAACTGAGTTAGTATGCCATATGAAATGACAGTCACCTAAACATTCAGAGTTGATGACAGTATCAGCAGAGAAAAGTAACTAAACTACTAAAGTCTTGGGACAGAGAATAGATTAAGATGAAGTACAAAACCTTCAGAGCTAGCTTGTAACAAATCAGCCCCCTGAAAAATGAAAAATTAATCTGGAAAACTTATTTCTAGTAGACAAAAATTCCTGTCTTGATCTGATATACATGGATTCTTGCCATTACTGAGATGGGACTTTCAGAAGATTCAAATGGGTATTAACAGTATCTGTAAAGTGTCAGTAACTGCGTAGTGAATTAAAATTTAAAAAGAAACAAAACCAAAACCAATACAGGACACCTCACCCCCCAGTTTATTGTTATAAACATGTAGATATTATTAATAATACTTTTTATATTGCATCAAGAATAAAAGAGATAATACATGTGGTGGATACATTTAAATTTAGATTTAAATGTTCTGCAGAAGGAGCCTAAGGCCTTATATAGCCAAGTGTTGCAGTGTGAAATTAGAAAGGCTGAAATTCCAAAAGGTCTGCGACTTCTGTAATGACAGGGAGAATGTAAACTCACCCAAAAGCTACACAAAAGAGCTTTAAGGTGATTCAGTTGGGTGTAATTGGACTTATTTGGGCTTTTTAAGAAACAGAGACAAAGTGAATGCAGGTTTTAAATTACAGGGGTGGAACAAAAGCCATTTAATGGACAGAGCAATTAAAACCATAAATTGATCACTTAAATCTAAACAGGCCAGATGATAAAAGAGAGAGAGAAGAGAGAGGTAGATGTCAATAAGTACATAAACAAGTATATACAAGTAAATATACATTCTCTTCTATTTGTCCCAAATCCCCAGTTGACAAACAAAACCCCCTGCTATGCAAGCACCGCCCAAGGTGGGTGGAGGGGGGAAAGGAGGGAAGGGAAAAGAGTCACAGTCCATTAAACCTCAGAAGTTTCAGCCCAAGAAACTGCTTTGGAGCAAGCTTCCTCAGTAACTTAGTCCTTCTACCTGCAGGGTGACTAAAAGAGCCTACCAGTATGCTAGGGGCTGCATTCTGGCTTCTAGCTCTCCCCATCTGCAAGGTGGGACACAAACTAGATCTCCGGGGAACACCGTAAATCTTCTTTCCCCTCGCCAGCTGCTGTCCCCTCAGTGCAGGGTGTTAGGGGCTTACAGCCAAGTTGCCCCTTCCTTGTGGTTAAAACTCAGTCAGAAAAACACCCCTGCTGGTAATCGGCAAAGCTAGAAGATCTACCTACATGTGGAAGAAATCTTTCACTCTTCCAAGAATTGAGGTAACTGCAACGTCTCTCTGGTCAGATGTTTTCCTTCTCTCCCTCAGTCCTAAGCAGAAATCGAATATACATGCACTGAGGAAGTGTTGTAGATTCCAGCTTTTTATACCCTTATTTGCAGAGGCACTTAATTGACATGCCTCAGCTCCAATAAGGAGTCAAGACAGTTACGACATCTCTCTCCCACAATAGTCGTGAGAAAGTTTTTGTGGGCTTAGGGAGAAGATGCCGTGGGGGGCAGTGGGTTACCGCACCAGTGCCATCTTAACCTGCTACACCAAGTTAGCTGTATCTAGAAGAATATTATGAGACCATATATGACAGTAATGAATTGCTAGAGGAAGATGTTGCCTGAAAGTTGCAGATCTATAACAGTGAAGCAGTAGAAAATCTGGTGAGTATTGCCTAAAACAAAGTCCTCATGGTAAGACTGAGACATCCAGTTTCTTTTAACCAATTTGATGCACAGTAATTTATAGTTGCATGAGGACAAGCATAGAAAGAACCTACGAATTTATGTCCATGATAAAATTTTTTGTACTCAAATGGAAAACACATAGCAGAAGACCTCTCTTTCAATGTTTTTAAACAGAAAGAGTGTGGATTTAGATTGGACATAAGGATGACATTTTTTATGATGAGGTGGTGAGACACTGGCACAGATTGTCCAGTGAAATTGTGGATTGCTCCTCCCTGGAAGTGTTCAAGGCCAAGTTGGTGGGGCTTTGAGCAGCCTAATCTAGTGAAAGATGTTCCTGCCTGTGGCAGGGGTGTTGCATTAGAAGGTCTTTAAAAAGACATTCTATGATTCTATAAAAGGGGTTCGGGGTTTGTGGATTTTTTTTTTAATCAAGTCTCTAAGAAGTTCCAAATATTTGAGATCTTTATGATAAAACTGAAGTATCATTTTTAGCAAAGCTATCTGATTATAAGTACACACCTCTGACAAAGAGAGGTTAACAAGGTGTTTTTATATGTACCTACCGGTAGCAGTATACTGTGTGGGAAAAATGAGAAATAACAGAATAAATGATGAAATTATCTGTAGAATCAGCTAGCAAAACAAAAATGCAGTTCTAACAGGTGGATCAAAGGCCTCTTTTGTGACAGATAACATTCTGAAAAGAAATGTATTAAGAATAGAAGAATGAGATTTTTCTACAACTGGAAGCATTCCAAACTGATATATTAGGTCACTTTCAACACACAAGTTGGACTAGTTTTTGCTATAATCCTCAGAAGAAAAAGATACTTCAGAGATAGGGTAAAAGAAAAATTACAATGGAACTTTGAGAAACAAAAGAACAAAGCAAATCAAAATTGCTAATATGAAGCCGATATTTAACAGCTCTTTTGTCTGAATACTAAAGTTTATCAAAACACAAGGCTAAGAAGATTAAAGAAGATTTACAGATGGGGGCTCAAACTCTTCCTATGACTGCTTTCTCTGCTGACTATATCACTAGTTACAGATTTGGCCTCTAAAGTTAAGGACTACACATGA
Source organism: Buceros rhinoceros silvestris (assembly GCF_000710305.1). NCBI lineage: Eukaryota > Metazoa > Chordata > Aves > Bucerotiformes > Bucerotidae > Buceros > Buceros rhinoceros. Next base: position 44,379 of record NW_010420355.1, read on the forward strand.
ACAAAGAAAATGAATCTGGAACAGCTTATAGATGGAGACAGAAAGTTTTTCTGGCATCTGAAATTTCAGTGAAAGAAGAACTTTATCAGTGAATGATTTGAAATGAGTGGTAAAATACTTAGAAAAAATATTTGGAAGCAAGGGCAGCAGGAAGAATAACACCAGAAGTCTGATTTTCAAATCTGCTGAGGTTTTTTTGACAAGTGACTTTTCATAAACTTATATTCTGATATGTCAGCCCAGATGAGTAACCTGATTAACTGACATTCTACTTCTCACCATGACTAATAGCTGTAGAAAAAAAAAGACAAGTGAACCCTATAATTTCGAATACAAATATGAATAGAGAAAAAAAAATTATTTTCTATCCCCTTTTGAATTCCAGAATTACTCCAAAATCAGTTGACTTAGCTAATATGTTATTCAAACTCAGATTTAAATCCAATGAAAATAGAAAGAGTAACTATATATCATGGGACTGAGAACTGCCAATAATGTAAAAAGTCTACTAGCTTTTCCAGGAAGAAGCATAAGGAAGACAAGCTTCTTAGTTTTACTGTGGCATATAATTTTTTTATTTGTTATTTCTTCCTTGATTTAGAATTCACATATTTTAGCCTTTGAATTTTATTCTCGGCTTAAGACGGAGTTCAGGTAAACCAAGTTTAAATGGTTTGCAGCTTCAAACTTAAATCCTCCAAGAATGTAACATGGAGGGGAATTTTCTCAAATGTCATCTGAAGTTACCTGAAATTCAATAAAAAGCTCATAAAAATTTTGCATGAAATAGGTGATTTTTTTTAATACAACTGTCTAAAATAAATTTTTGAAGTTTCAGCATAATACTGCTTTGTAAATATCTGTTCATCAATATTTTTGATAGTGTGGTTGAATTCAAAGGACTGGAGTATGAAACCATTTGACCATAATGAGTTTTTCAAAAAATAAACATTCATGGATACAACCCGTATGTCTAACAGCTTTAGAGAGAACTAAAGAAAGTCATTCTCCACAGATCAGAAAAAGGAAGAAATGTATAAAAGACATGGAAATAACATTCTAATAAGTAAGAATTTACCCTGGAAAGAGGTGAAAGGGATAAATAATTTAATACAGTCAGAACAAGACTTGTAGACGCACAGAAATGTGGTAGAAGCTGTATAAGTATAGGGAACACCTAAGTTCCATGTACTACAGTCCATCAAAAGAAACAAGTATTCTGAAAACCGCCTCCGTCTTATAAAAAAAGGAAACATGCATTTTTATACCACTGCCCTAGAGGTAGACTTAATAAATAATTCAAACTTCATAAACATATAAGGAAAATATTGTTTAAAAATACCCCAAGATGTAGTTGGTTTGTTCTGGGTTATTGTGTTGGGCAGTTTTTTTATGAACGGTTGTGGGTAAATCCACCAAACTGATGTAGTACGTTAACCAGACTCCAGGACACTGCAACAGGAGTATTGAGCAGCAAAGAAAATACGTGGCTACTGAACACTGGCCTGGCTGCGATAGTGATTCTATCACAGATAGTGATTCTATCTGTGTGAAATTTATTTGATTATTGTTTATATGACAGAAAAGTATTGATTTATGGTATTTTTTTTAAGACAAGCCTGTGATGAAAGGCAATGTATATTCAACAAAGAATATATAATTAAAATATGACAATAAATATCAGCTCAGAAAAGCTTACTTCATTTACAAATATGCTCAGGCATTGGCTACATTTAACCTGAAGTTCTGTGGGAAACAGAAGCCATATCATCACTGAAAACTATTGGGTTTATGTTAGTTGAATTTCTATATGATCAATTGCCATATTTAACATTACTGTCATCCACCATTAGTTCGATAAAATAGATCTATTCCCTCTTTCATCAGAGTATTATATTTCAAAAATATTGTGGTTGATAGCTCTTTTCTACCTAGCAAAAAAGTATCTGATATTTGAATTTAAATATTACCACTTTCATGGGTTTCAGGCACACAATATTTCTCCATAATCCAGTAGTTATAAGGAATAGAACTCTATTTCAATTGTCAGAGTGGTACTTTTGGCATATGCAAGGCATAAACTGCAGCATCAGCAACAATGAAGTGTCTTTTCCATGTGGTTTTCTCTTCAGTAGAAAAGTTCTTCTTTGGATATAAGTTGTTTTGCAAGATGGCAACTGAAAAAAAACTAAGGTATCTTTCAAAGTATTTTAAAAATGGAAGTTGATACAGATTTGGTTTTGTTGTTGTAGGGTTTTTTACATCACATGAAACTTACACATACAGTTTTAATAAAGAGTGACATTATTCACTGAGTTAAAAATCTGTAGGTTCAAAGTCTATTCTTGAACTCTGATAATCAGAGGGTTTCAAGTGAAGTCCCAGATATAGACACCATTTAAATTACTGTAAACTTAAACTTTACTTAAGACTGCAGCACCACTTGGCTGTTCAAAGGTTTCAAAAGCAACGGGGTAGGTGCTTTTCCTTCTCATATCCCACTGAAGAGCTTGTTTCATAGAGTGCCTGAAGCTGCTACCTCTGATAATATACATGGTAAAGAAATGTTCTGTAAACCTACCTGTGTTGCTCTCCAGTTGAGTCTTATGACTGGGAAATGCAGATTAAATGAAGAGAAGAGACGAGACATACTGAGAAAAGGTGAAAATAATAATAACAAAAAAGACATTTGACATAGGCAAAAGACATGTACACTCATAGGGATGTGATGGAAGTTGCAGAAGGATGAAGAGAACTTAGAGTGGCCTGTAGAATTTCAACAACGTGACGGCTAAAGACGAAGGAAGAGGAGGGAA